>NW_027397244.1:0-95147 GCF_003265705.2 Callorhinus ursinus | reverse complement strand
AGGGTAGGGGGATGGGTTAGCCTGGTGATGGGTATTAAAGAGGGCACGTACTGCATGGAGCACTGGGTGTTATGCACAAACAATGAATCATGGAACACTACATCAAAAACTAATGATGTAATGTATGGTGATTAATATAACAATAAAATATTAAATAAATAAATAAATAAATAAATAAGAAGAAGAAAAGAAAAAAAAAAAAACCTTGTTTGCCAAGCCACACTTATGATAAAGGTGAGTTTCTAGGAGACCTAGAGAAATTTGAGAAATAGACGCGATATCTCAAAGTTTTCAATGTGCTACATGCCTATGTAATTATGGATCATTAAGGGGCTAATGCAGATATGCATCACGATATATTTATTTAATTTTATTCCAAGAGAGATTTAAGGCAGTTTCCGAAGACTCATAAGCTTTAACAAGACATATGAATTAAAGGTGGGATAAAAAATGAAGGGAGGACACTTTTGCATGCCTGGAAATCATGGCACAGTGATTGCTGGATTGTTAGAGACTGGTCCCTATGTAGCTCTCACATTTCAATAGCCCAAGTGAGGGAGAAAACCTGATCACATAATTTACAATGTGCATGTGAAAATATAATTCCTATAATTCTCAGGATACAAAAGATATTTCTTCTAAGACCAACAAGCACGATTCTGTAAATGCAGTTGTGTAGTGGCTCAATAATAAATAAACCTAGGCACTCAGTTCTGCCCTCTACGGGCTCTACAGGTAAGGTTTAAAAAAATGTGGCCTTTAAGTCATTCTTTTGGAACACTGCTGTTATCAAATAAGCTTTTTTTTTCTTTAATAAATATTAGATGCACTGATGTCATTTTTGCAATGCTATCCAGTTTTTAGTTGACCATGCCATGGTGAATTAACAAAAAATTGAGTTTAATGTAAGAGGCTGAAGAGTCTACCTCACCCCTAAAAATAAAGTCTCCCACCTATGCAGGGGGGCCGGGGGTGGGGGGCATTCACAAAGGAGCTGAAAGTCTCATCCATGTATTTATTTGCTTGTTTTAATGAAACTTATTATTTTGAGATAACTGCAGATTGATATGGAGTTGTAGAAATACTACAAAGAGATCCCATGCAAGTTTACCCAGTTTCCTCCAAAGCTATTATCTTACAAGACTATATAGTACAATGTCACAACCAGGATATTTACACTCAAGCTGAAGAATGATTCTATGGCTACAAGGATACCTCATGTTGTCCTTTTATGTTGCCACTTTCTTTCCACACTTGCCCCTTCTTTAAATCCTGGAAACTATGGGTTTGTTTTCCATTTCTATATTTTGGTCATTTCAAGAAAGTTATATAAATGGAATCATAAAGTATAGAACCTTTTTGGATCAGCTTTTAAAATTTAGCATAATTCCCTCTAGATCTATTCAA
This sequence comes from Callorhinus ursinus, assembly GCF_003265705.2. Taxonomy (NCBI): domain Eukaryota; kingdom Metazoa; phylum Chordata; class Mammalia; order Carnivora; family Otariidae; genus Callorhinus; species Callorhinus ursinus. The sequence goes on along the minus strand of NW_027397244.1, from coordinate 93,740 downwards.
GTTACTGAGTATACCAATACTTCATTCTTTTTTATTGCTAAGTATTATTCCATAATTCAAATGTATTACAGTATATCTTTCATCTGTTGAAGGAAACTGGGCTGTTTCTAATTTTTGGCTATTATAAATATAGCTGCTATAAAAATTCATTTAGAGGTTTCTGTATTAATATGTTTCCATTTCTCTGGGGTAAATGCCCAAAATGCAATTGCTGGGCCATATGGTATTTGCCCTGTATAGGTTTATAAGAAATTGAAAAAATTCCCACCACTAATGTTTGAAAATTCCAATTTTCCCGCATCTCTCATAAGCACTTAGTGCGGCCACTATTTTCTTTTTCTTTTTTTCATTTTAGTAATTCTGGTAGGTGTGTAGTGACATCTAATTGTGGATTTAATTTGCATTCCTATAACGATGAATAACATTGAGCTCCTTTTCATGTATTTATCTACCCTCTGTATATCCAAGCCAATGTCTTTGGCTCATTTCCCTTTTTTTTTAAAGATTTTATTTATTTATTTATTTGACAGAGAAAGACACAGCGAGAGCAGGGACACAAGCAGGTGGGGTGGGAGAGGGAGAAGCAGGTCTCCTGCTGAGCAGGGAGCCCGATGTGGGACTCGATCCCAGGACCCTGGGATCATGACCTGAGCCGAAGGCAGACGCTTAACGACTGAGCCACCCAGGCGCCCTGGCTCATTTTCTAATTAATTTTTTTAACTGCTGAATTTTAAGAGTTCTTTTTATATTCTAGATACTAGTCCTTTGTCGGATACATAGTTTGAAAAATTCTTCTCCTGGTCTGTGGCTTATCTTTTCATCCTTTGAACATGATATATCTCAGAGTAAAAACTTTTAATTTTGAGAAAGTCCAATTCATCAAAATTTCCTTTTATAATAACACTGTCCTTTGGTGTCAAGTTTAACGACACTTTGGTTAACAACACCAAATCTCAAAGATTCTCTCCTTTGTTTTTTCTAAAAGTTTTATGGTTTTAAATGTACATTAGGCTGTCCATTTTGCAGTTTTATGGCTTAAGTGCTTAATCCATTTTAAGTTATTTTTTTATTTTTTTATTTTTTTTAAAGATTTTATTTATTTATTTGAGAGAGAGAGAGAATGAGAGATAGAGAGCACAAGAGGGAAGAGGGTCAGAGGGAGAAGCAGACTCCCTGCTGAGCAGGGAGCCCGATGCGGGACTTGATCCCGGGACTCCAGGATCATGACCTGGGCCGAAGGCAGTCGCTTAACCAACTGAGCCACCCAGGCGCCCTTAAGTTATTTTTTTATAAAGTATGAGGTTTATGTTGAGATTCATGGGGGGGTGTTTATTTGTTTAGGCAAATTTGTTTCTGACTGTTCCAGAAACATTTGTTGAGAAATGTTATCATTCCTCCATTGAATTGCTTTTGCACCTTTGCCAAAAATCATTTGGACATATTTATATGAGCCTACTTCTGGGTTTTCTTCTCTGTTCCACTGATCTGTGCCTATCCTCCCGTCAATACCACACTTGCTTGATGACTATAGACATACAGTAAGTTTTAATATTCAGTGGAGTGCCTCCTCCCACTTTATTAATTTTTGAAGATTTTTTTAACTATTCCATGACTTGCCCATATAAATTTCAGAGTAATTCTATCTACAAAAACTTTCTGAAGATTTTTATGGGATTGCTATCAATTTGTGAAGCATTGACATCTTTGTCATGTGAGCCTTCTGATCTATAAACACCATGTGCCTCTCCATTTATTTAGGTCTTCTTTGATTTCTTTTATCAGTATTTTGTAATTTTCCGTATGTAGACTCTACTTGGTTTTTAAGTTTTTACCTAATCATTTCATTTTGTTGGAGCAATTTTAAATGATATTATAGTTTTTGTTTTGGTTTCCATGCTCATTGCTAGTATACTAAAATGTGATTTGTGTGTGTGTGTTTTGTTGAGCTTGTATCTTGCAACCTTGAGAAACTTATTTATGAGTTCTAGGATCCACATAGCATTTTGACAGATATCCCAGTGCAAAAGCAATAGTACTAACAGAGAACATGTAAGGCAATTGAAACCAGATGCCCAAGGTGGTACAAAAGGGAAAAAATGTGGCGTGTATGTGCATGTGTGTGTGAGCGTGTATTTGTGTAAAATACATGTTTAAAAACATACAAAGGTGGGTCTTTAAGTAGTAGCAGTTCTAGGGTAGCTAGATTTGAATCTTGTAAAATACATCCAAGTAAGTATGCAATCATTGGGGAATATACACCAAAATTAATATATTTTTCAGCAACAATTAAGATTCAGGTAGTTATAATTTATTGTCTTTGAGGAAAAATTACACTAATGCATTATTTTAATGTTAATTCACAGTACAGATAACAAATACATAATATGGACAATATTAGAATGCCCTTCATGATTAGTTAACTATGGGGGCACAATGAAAACTGTACCATTAGAATACAAGAGAAGAACTGACTCGAAAAACTTGTGCAAAGTTCAATAGAAGTTTAACAGTAAAAAAATCACAATTAGGCAAAGTAACTGTAACATGGTGGCTTCGGTGTTACTGTCAGCTACTTATCAGAGCAGCCAAACTGCTGCATCCAAATACGACTCTCTTAAAGATGCTGAATGCAGATCCGAGAAGAAAGCCATGCTTGCCAGAGAAATGCAGTAAGAGGAGGAACAGGAGCAGTGTTAAAAAGTCTGGAGCTGGGGAGAGGAGTGGGAGGAAGGGCAAAATGGGTGGAGGGCAGTGGGAGGTACAGGCTTCCAGGTAAGGAATGAGTAAGTCACAGGAATAAAAAGCACAGCACAGAGAATACAGTAAGTGATACTGTCATAGTGTTGTATGGTGACAGAGGATAGCGACACTTGTCAGCATAACATAATGTATAGAGACGCTGAATCACAATATCACTACGTTGTACACCTGAAAGTAATATAGCATTGCGTATCAACTACACTCAAATAAAAAAAAAAAATTTGAAAGCCAGGGTCTTAAGATCCTTCTTAAGGCAACAGCAGCTCTCTAGCCCTTCCTTCTCTAGCCCGATGATGTTGCAGCAAGAATGCAGGTGTCACGGTTGGCAGGAGTGAGGAGAGGTGAGTTTGCAGTCAAGGAGATTAAAACCGGAGTGATAATTGAGGCAAATCCATTTTGACTGATCATTTATTCAACAGATGCCGTACACTTATTTGAAAATGTCAAAATACAGTCAAAATTAGAAAGGCATAAATAGAACCTTCAAAGCAAACAGGGCCACAGGGAACTGGGTGATGCTTACTGTTCCAACAAAGCTTGCAGGCAGACACCAAGTGGAGCAGTGGTTATTAAAGCCATTATTTCTTTTGCAATCACTAAATGAACTTCCTATTTTGTAAATATATACATATGCATTAACTGTGGAGTCGTTATTTTGAGAACCTTGGTTAAAAAATAGTGTATGGAGGCAAAACTGTTTTTCAGTTGGTGTTTCACATGTACAGAAAAAATGAAGACATAAAGATATATATTGTATGAAACTTCATTGTAAAAAATTGAAAAGCTGGAAGAAATTAATATTATTTTCATAGGTAACAAGCTCCCAGGAATACAGCCTGTATTACTGCAACTCCAGTAAATTAATCTTTTATCCCAACTCAAGAAAGCAAATTTGAAGGCAAGGGAGAAAGCATCATGTTATTATAAGGATAACCTAGAATCTACTCTACTATTTTTTTCTTCAATAAATCTTTCACAGATATTGGAACTTACATTCTTATTTGTGTAATGAGCATTTTACCTGTGGTGCAATTAGTTTGCTCCTTTCCTAAGCAGAGTACAAAATAACTAGTTAGCCAATGGCCTTCCCTGATGATTCTTGCAGCTGAAGTGGGAAGAAAAAGGTTTTTGAGGGGCAGAGGAGAAATGGGGGCTAGAGAGAGGTTTGCTACTTACCCATTTCCTCACCCCGTCTGCCCTGCTACATTAGTCTCTAACATTGATGGAGAGAAGGATAGAAGCAGAAAATGAAGGAGCCAAAGGCCAGGTTGATAAACACGGTGTTGGAGAAAGAGCCAATGCCCTACACTCTCTAGCACCTCAGCCCACAAGGAAGGTGAAAAGTACAGAGATCGGCAGGAAATAAGAAGGGTCCACCAAAGGACATCCTCAAGGGTGGAAAAAGCATCACTTTTTCTTCCTTTTCTTTTTTTTGGGGGGGTGGCGTGGTGGAGGGAGAGGAAGAGAGGGAATCTTAAACAGGCTCCATGTCCAGTGTATAGCCCAACACGGGGCTTGATCTCACAACCTTGAGATCATGACCTGAGCCGAAATCAAGAGTCAGATCCTTAAACTGGCTAAGCCAGCCAGGCGCCCTAAGCAGCACTTTTTCTACAGAAAATGTGCATATGAATTATTGCTCAGGGTGGTAAGAGGTGCCCGGATCTAGCGGCCACTACAATGTGCCTGTTAACGCCAACATGACAAAATGAGGACTTATAGGCAGATGAGGTCTGGTACACAGAAATGTGTCAGGATACCCGTGACCCATCTCACAATTATGTTTCATAACACTGACTGTGGGGAGACACGCCCGCATGTATAGAGAGTTATCCATCAGAGGGCATGCATGACACCTGAACAAAGAAAGGGCTGGGTTTGGCTGCAAACTACTGAGTCAGCATCCCCACCACTGTGACAGCCACATTCCACTGGAACGTGAGCTCCAGATGACAAAGAATTTCTTTGTACAGTTTTATCCACATTACTTGGAACAGTGCCTGGAATGTGAAAGGCTCTCAAATATTTGTTGACTGAATGAACACATCACGCAGAGCATGGCATCCCGGCCCCTATCCACCTGCTGCTTCCTGCCTGCCCACTCCTCCTGCCTGAGCATCAGTGAACCCGCTGCTCCTTGTCCTCTCTAGTCAAGCAAAAGTCAGATCTCTTCTACACATGCTTCTGAGCCCTGAGCTCTTTCCACTGACTAGTAGAGTAACACCAGGTAAATTAACCTTATGCATCCTCTGTTTCTTCTGTAATAAAATAGGGATGATAATAGCTACTTAGGAGAGTTGTAGTAAATGAAACAATGTAAGTGAAATGGGAAATCTACAACAGCCTCTCAATAAACAGAAGTAAAATTCCATTTCACCATTCAATAAATAGATGGGAAATTTATCTGAATGCAATTGGGCTCCTAAGATAGTAAAAGAAACTCAGAGCACCGAAGATGTATATCTCAATTTCCAAGCAATCAAGAGGCAATGAATGGGACTCCACTGGGGCTCCCCTTGCAGATAATTACCTATCTGTAGTTCTGTCCACAGAAATGTATCAGAATGAAGGCCTGAGTATCAGCCTTGACTTTTAGAAGAATTAAATTTGGCCAGGCCAACTTTTCTCTAATGATCATGACCAACACCCATCTCTTATATAACAACCACTGGTTGAACATAAGCCCTGGGACAAAGTTTCAAGAAAGGAGAAGACAGGGGTCCACATTGCTCATAATATGCTTTCGAATAGCCAGCTGTCCCTCCAGCTCTGACCTCTTCTTCCCCAGCTGCAGTTTTCATCTGAACCCAGAATTCAGCCTAATTTGAGTTTACAAAAATTAATCCTATTACAAAAAATGATTGCAAACAATAAAAACTAAAAAGAAATGTAGAAATCTCAGGGAAGCATCATCTTTCATCCTCCAAGATCCTGCCCACCCCACGCCTGCCCTCTTCCCACTCCCAGAAGTCATCCACTTGTTTGACCCATGCTCTCTCCTGCCCCATCAGCTAATGTTGCCCCCTCCCTCTTCTCAGCTAGGTTGTGGTTCACATTGTCAAGTTCTCCTGCTGCTACAGTACTATAATTAACTCTTCTCCTCCTCTGCTCACTGGGTGCCAGACTACTGAGTCCCAGAAATTTCAGGATTTCCTTAAGGTTGAGTCTTTCAAAGTATTCCTCACTAAAGACTCTTCCTTCCTATAAGAAATGTTCCTATCAGAAGATGAAAGATTCATGAATTCTTCCTTGTCTGTTAAAGTCAAAAGATCCACTTTATCTTAGAACAACTTCATAATTCAGGTTCCACCCCCTGACCCAGATACTCCTTTACCCACTTTGTGACTATAAGCTGCTGTCTTCCTCCAAAGGCAGGAGGAACATTGCAGAAGGCAAATCTGTTTCCTACTGAGGGCTAAGCCATTGCTAACCAAGGCCCAGTGAAAGGGAACAACTTCTTGGGTCCCTTTCAGATAAAAAGGGATGGTTAACAACCAAACAAATACAAGTTAGAAACAAGAGTTTAGCTATAATCTATTTCCTGAAACATAGTCTCTTGGAGGATCCTTCAGATACCACTAAAATATTAATTTAAACCCAAATGGGTTTTAAACATAATGTGTTTTCCTGTGTACTTGCAAGCACCAATTAAGAAAGAAAAATGCATACATTATAGAACTAGGCAGCAATAATTCTTAGGCATTAAATGGAAAGAGGACGATCTGGGACCAGAGTAAGGGTCACATGAGACACAAATGACAAGATTACAGAGCATGCGCCTCTCTGAAGGTCAATACATTCTAAGATGGAGTGACAAAAGAATATTTTTTTTTTAAAAAAAGGAAGGAAGGAAAGGAAAAGAAAAGAAAAAATAAATATCTCTTCATAAACCCTGAATTTTCAATGCCATGTGTTTAGGGATATTAAAATTAAATCACTATATAGAAAAAACAGAAGAGACATAAAAATAAATGAGAAATTAGAGAAAGATATTAAGGAAATCATTGACTTAAGAGAAATTCCTTTCTGTAAAAAAGTTGACCCTTTCAAAGATCAAATGTAAACCAGGTTCCTCTGAATGCCCTGTCTGATAAACACCACTGCTTGTTAATAAAGTGCCAGTTCTGTAGGGCAAACAGTCTAGTCTGAAATCACGGGGCTGACGTCAGTCTCTTCTGTGCTCCCTCTTATGTCTCTGTGAGACAGGCATCTCCATAGCGTTCTGTATAGAAATATAACCTTCCATGGATTTAAATCTATGACAGCCCATGTTTCTGGTTGATTAAACTAAGTTGTTTATAGTGTCTGTAGTATGAATTCAACTCGGGAACAATTAAACTATCCATCTCTGGAGCAGAAGGCTCACTGGCATCCACTTCTGACCATTCATCACTTGCTATATACCTTTTCATTCTCATCTCTGCAGCTCCTGGATACGCAGATATTGGTTCCCATTCTGAAGTGGGTGCATTTGTCAGGATCAGGTGGCATACACTGAGTGCCAGTTAATTCTAGGTTCTGAGTGTGTGTTTTGTGTTGGAACAATTCCTAAGGAAAGTCCATGCTAAGAATGGCAATGGAGTTCTCTCTCTCTCTCTCTCTCATCTCATTGTTCCTTCTAAGCAAACTGTGAGAAAACTATTAAGCCCCCAAAACACCAAATCATACCATTTCATGTAGGCATTCATTCAAGAACTCTTTTCTAAGCAACACTATGAAACTCGGCCTGCTCTGGATTGTCAAAAATTCATAGATGAAACAATTGTCTTAAGCGTAAAGGGTCTTAAGACTTTGTGATGAGGCACACAGAGATGCATATGGCATGGGGCCACACAGGCGATTCCCACAACCCAGTCTGAGACTGGGTGTCATGGCACCTTTGAGATGCAGGGCACTGAGAACACCACATTTCTTGGCATGAGTAATTCACAAGCATTGATATATTTAGCATGATGATAATAGATATTATGCATCTCCATTATTGAAAATCTGCTGCTGTTTTTGAGTTTCTCTAAGGTCTTATAGAATGTTGCATACCATAGAAACGGAGCTAGAGATTTCTTTCTCCCACATCTTTGTTCCTAACTAGCTATTTATAGGTTGAACTATTTTTGGTAAAAAATGAATCAAGATTGCATATGAACACTTAAATTGCTGAGTTATAACAGCTACTTTCCAAAGAAAACTTGACTTCGTGTACTGTCAGAAAGCATGTTCATCTAATTATTAATTTTCTCAAAAAATAATGTACCCTGAATTCAAGCTCTTCAATTATATTTGTGCAGAGAAATATGAAAAGCCATGGAGTTACTCCCGAATGGCATGGTGGAACCAACAAATTCACCAGAGACCAACACAACAAATCAACTCCCAAGTGATTTCAATCCCACTCCAGAACTAAGCACATGAGGAACCCAATCTTCACCTAGGGAGCCCACTTTCTTCCTCTCTGTTTCCTTCAGAGTATTTCCCGAATCATAGTGGTGAGCCTTTCACTAGTTTGAAATCAAGAGGATAGGAGGATACATGCTTATGGGGTATGTGTTACGTGCCATGAGCTGCGTTGGAGATGATCAGTCTTCACAAAAGCAAGGCGTGCGCGTGAACACGTGGAACACAAAGAGACCAAGATTGGGATGGAGTAAGACAACCCAAAGCAACACAGCTAATATCCATAAAAGCCAGAGTCAGAGCCCAAAGACCCAGCTCTCTCTGCTTGTCGAGGGTTTCTGCACGCGGGGAAGCAGCAGAGTCACATGGGAAGTGTGGTGCAAACTCAGAGAGCTGGAGCCTGCCCTTGGAATCAGGAAGCATGCGGTGGAAAACCATCCCAGGGGCCCGGCCACCACGGCTCAGGGACTGCCACTTGGGGGCCACCATGTACCACCTTGTTCCTGGCGGCAAGGGCAAACGTTTCATCACAGCAACTGAGGCCAGAACCATGAAGCAAACTGCATAAGGTCCCACAGCCGTAAGGAGCCTGCTAGGGTTCAAGCTCAAGCAAGTTGGCGCTGAGCCGTCCTTTTCAGCTCTGCCTTACACAGCTCTTCCTGTCTGCTGCCCCAAACCCCATGCAGTGCTCTGGCTTCCAGAGCCAGAGTCTACCACCAGTGGGTCTATGCCAGTGACAAGGAAGTGACTTTTCCAAACATGAATCCACAACTCTCACAGGCTCCCCATCACTTATTCCAGAGCAGGTGAATTGGTGGGTTATTGGCCGCCTACGTTACAGTTGTAATGTTACAATATTAAACATTTCTTACAAAAATCCAGACACCTGCCTAGTATAGATCCACTCCTGGCAAAAAGCAACAGTGGAACAACACTGGGCCACTTTCTCTCTCTCTCTCTCTCTTTTAAGATTTTATTTATTTGACAGAGAGCGAGGGAGTACAAGTAGGCAGAGCAGCGGGCAGAGGGAGAAGGAGAAGCAAGACCTCCACTGAGCAGGGAGCCCAATGCAGGGCTTGATCCCAGTGCCCTGGGATCGTGACCTAAGCTGAAGGCAGATGCTTAATCAACTGAGCCACCCAGGTGCCCCAACACTGGGCCACTTTCATTAGACAGGACACACTTTCTTCAGCTCATTGAGCCCCCACTGCCCTGCCCCCAAACGCTTTTACTCATCCCCTGTGGGCAGTTGAGTTTGAGACCCACAGCCATACAAGCACAGGCTTGGAATACAGTGCTGGGGATAAGGGTAAAAGATGCCCAACCTACTTGGACCAAAAAACTTCAGGTAAAATACAGAACAAAGTCAACCAACCAACCTCTGCAAAGCCATTTCCACGGTCAAACCTATCCAACAGATAATATAAAAATAAATTAAAAACTATTTCAGGGGCAAGACAAACCTAATGTCCAGCACCCACAAGATGAGGACTGCCGGGGTATCCTCTGTCCCTCTTCTGCCCTCCCTGGGTTCTCACACCTGGCCACAGCAAGAGAGCATCCTAGTGCCCTATCCAGACTCTCTTGGCAGAAGACGGACTTTAGTCCTTTGGACTCAGTTCCAGGATCTACTCTAATGTCCCCATTCTCCTTCCTGCGAGCTGCATGCTGAGTTGAGGTAGAGTAGTGGGGACCAGTGACCCGGTAGTCAGCTCCACCCCCAACTCCGTGCCTCTCTTCACCCTCCCAACCAATGCAGCTCAATTTGGCACCAGAATTCTTCATCTGTTGTTTGTGTTGGGCTCAGGCATCTCTTCTCAAATGCCAAGGTTTCTCTAAATATTCCCTCTCTTAATCCCAACAGGGAGTCCTGTGGTCCTAATAAGTTCCTATGAATCTCCTTCCTCAGGTTAACTTCTGTTTTCTTCCTGCACCGCATTCAGCAATCATGCTATCTCCATCTGGATCCACGACTGAGCATCTCATGGCCACAATTCATTCCAGGTGGAGACTGGCTCAGGAGCCTTCACTATGACAATTGGAGCAGTTAAAATAAAAGTAAGCCACATGAACTTTTAACTCTAATGAAAATGTTGAGGGAAGGATAATCTGGAAAAAAAGTAAGGCGGCAGTCAGAGAGGGCCTCCCTGTTTGGGGGTCTGTTTCCCTGAGGTATCCAGGCAACGCACTAAGGGTGTGACGGTCAGTGAGCGACAGCATCGGGGCACGGTGCCTCACGCCACTCTTACTGCGAGCAGCATGTGCAAACACATGGCTTCTCCTTTCTCTACCCAGAACATGGTAAGAACACCCAGGATGTCACTCCAAGTCTTCCAGTTCATAAAAGCACCAATTTAAACTCACAACTCTGGGGCGCCAGGGTGGCTCAGCCGGTTAAGCGTCTGACTCTTGATTTCAGCTCAGGTCATGATCTCAGGGTCTTGAGATGGAGCCCCACATTGGGCTCTATCCTGGGCATGGAGCCTGCTTGGGATTCTCTCTCTCTCCCTCTCCCCCTGCCCCTCACCAACCTCCGCCCCCAAATAAATAAATAAATAAAATGTTTAAACTCACAACTCTTTCCACAGTTTATAATGTCAGAAAGTTTTCAATAAAAGAGCCAAGTTACACATAAGAGAAAATAAGATAAAAAATAAGATTTAATCAAGCCACGATTTCAAACAATACCTGTTATTTTTAGTGTTTCTGTTCCTGGATCCAAAGGTCTGCCCCTGGCAAGCAGACATCAGTCTGCTCTGGGTGGCCCAGCTGGCACAGGATGGTCACTGGGGGGTTGTAAAAGCTGCAACTTTTCTTCACTTAATTGCCCATGTCTCCTGCAAAGGAGCTTTTAGAGTACTCCTTGTTAATACAGAGATAAATAATTGCCTTATCGGAAACCTTCCTGGGAGCACAGGAAATGCAGGATGAGTGAGTATAGAAGCTACGTATAGCAGCTACTTTATTACTATGTAGTCCAAAGGTAGATGAAAGACCTTGCCAAAAAGTTTTGCAGAGCTCCCAAAGTCATACATCCAAAATGCCTATAATTACTGTTAAAAGCACAAGGACTATGGTTAGGTGAGTATATAACTGAGTTTCAGGGTAATGTTTTTGGTTATCTTTCAAAGCATATCTTTTTTTAAAGATTTTATTTATTCATTTGAGAGAGAGAGAGAACAAGCGGAGGGGTAGAGGGAGAGGGAGGAAGAGAATTCCCGCGGAGCAGGGAGCCCGACGCGGGACTCCATCCCAGGACCCCGAGATCATGACCTGAGCCGAAGGCGGACGCGTAACCCGACTGAGCCACCCAGGCGCCCCTCAAAGCCTTTCTTCAAGCTTTGCACAAACCAGGAAGAGAAGGTCATCTGCTCTCTGGCAGCGAATATTGCTGGGGGCAAGGAGGAAACATTTGGGATAAGGTCTTCCGGAAGGAGATTTTCCAAGGACTAGATTGCATCACATTGTCAAAGGCCTCACCCAGAAGAAACTGTCAGGACATGCTGAGCCGAAGAGAACTCAACTTTTTAAATGACCTCTACTTCTTGTCCTACTTACTACCCTTCTATAAAACTCGGTGTTATTATACACAGCACCACCTTTATTAATATACGTGTAGAAAATAAAGATTCTTTTCTCAGCTTTTCCCTCTGACTGGACAGGGGGAAGAGAAGTTCTGAGATGCTACCTTTCTCCCTCTCCTCCCCTTCCCCTTGGTTTATGTAAGTACTTACCTCCACTGTTAATTAGTACTGCCCCCAATCCCCACTTTGGAGATCCTAAGAGAATTGCTGCCAGATCAGCCTGGAGACTTCTCTCATTCAAGTTAAGTTATTTCAATCCCACTGACCTCTCATTTACTTTAAGAAGTGGATTCAATAGCAAAGCATGCGTTTACTATATTTTGAGAACTCTTCCAGGGAAAGGCCATTACTTATTGCAGGAAGCTGAGGATACAAGTGATTTTACTGTCTCTCAGGATAACTAATTTCGATTGATCTAGTTTAGCTGTAAAAACATGTTGCCAAGGTTAATTATAATTCATCAATCACACCGACACATGGCATTCACTGATGGAGACAGCCTCACATGTTTGTTTGAGGTATGCAAACAACATCATGAGAGGTCAGCTTTAATAACCTTCCACTCCATGTTCACTGTCAGGAAAATGTGATTTAAGGAAAATCATTTACCCACCCACAAATGTATTAACGCAAGACTTTACTTTTTTTATTCTTTATAAAGAAAATCAACACAGCCAACAGAAATCAGTTGACAAGTAAAAAGGGTTTTCTGTCAGCTTAATCTCCATGAAGGGTTTATTGATGTGGTGTGAAGGCAAAACATTATTTAGATAAATGCCTTTATTGTCTATGTGGATTTTGGGAAAAGAATCAGATGGGGGGGGGCGCCTGGGTGGCTCAGTTGGTTAAGCGACTGCCTTCGGCTCAGGTCATGATCCTGGAGTCCCGGGATCGAGTCCCACATCGGGGTCCCTGCTCAGCAGGGAGTCTGCTTCTCCCTCTGACCCTCTTCCCTCTTGTGCTTTCTCTCTCTCGTTCTCTCTCTCTCTCAAATAAATAAATAAAATCTTTAAAAAAAAAAAAAGAATCAGATGGGGTTTTTTTTATGGTTTCTTTCGAGGTAAACTTTAAAAAAAGATGGCAAACAAGTCAAAAGTAGCTTCAGTTTGATGGTCCTTTTCAGCAGGTGTTGGCACTGATGAAAAACCTGGGAAACTTGGAATCAAATCAAGGGGTGTCTTCCAAGGCCAGGGGGTATTTCCCTTACCTCAGTTTGAGTCAAATGACAGGCATGTGGGCTGCAGCCTCGAGGCTTTATGTGTTAGTGATCTCTCCAAGAAAAGAAAACACGGTCATGCATGCATGCCTTCATTGTGAAATGACCATTTATGAGACCTTCTCTACTGGGCACTGAACTCAGTTCTGTCCGATCGGCACTCAACAAGCCAGGTATGGCTCCCATCTCCACACAGCTGACAGTCTCGTAAGGAAGACAAAGCTTTAAATAAATGACTCCAATAAAGTGTGCTGTGAATCATCACCAGGGAAGCACGGGACGCTATGTGAGGAAACTGAAGCAAACACCTAACTCATCTTGGGGGCAAGCAAGATGGCAAGCGAGGTGGAAGTACTTCTAAGTTCATGTTTAAAGATAACTCGTAAGATGTCAAGGCAAAGAGAAAAGAGGATGATAGCCCCACACAGAGATGGTCAGGGCTTCTTATGCTTTCTTTAGCCACGAGTTACCCTCAGCCAAATCGCCAGGCCATGTGTGGAATAGAGAGCAAGGAATATCGTCAAGGACATGGGGCTCAGCCAGACAAAAAGAAGAGTCAAAACTAAGAACTAAATACCATGCTTTTCCAGTCACTTAAGAACCTGTTTCTCATTTCACACCGTCCAGCACTGGCTCTCAAATCAATTTGTTAACCAAATCAGCATGAAAGGGCTCGCTCACTCTGCTCACGTCAATTCTGCTTGCATGGACCTCTTATGAGAGAAAGCTTTTTGCTATTAGTGGCACAAATGGTCCTGCCACAGGGCATTTTCAATGGAAGGGGGAAAAGGGTGGAAGAATCATTAGGCTCTAGTCTCCAGGTACTGCTAAGACCTCGAGATGACCCTTCTCTATCTAAAACCATTCCATTCCATTCAACACCACCCACTACAGAAGCAGAAAAGACTGCCTCAGCAAGCTGTGTGGGTCTTGAGCAATTCATCCGTGCACCGGCACTTTTTCCCAGCCTCAGGTTGCATTGCATGATTTTGTAATGCCATGCAGCCAGAATATATATATATATATATATATATATATATATATATATATATATATAAATGTTCAGTACCTTGGAAATTTAGGTAACTTTAATACAGGTCCTATTTTCAAAATATGGACAAGTCTAGGTCCATCTCCAAAACTTTCATAAATTTCTGTCCTGTTCCTCAGAACATATATGTGTGGCACTCTAATTTCAACCCCTCCTTCTTGTCTTCAAAAGCATGTAGTGATGTTTGAAGTTTACTGAGGACTCAAAGTAACATGGCAAGAAATCACATTTCATGACATCATGCCTATCATCAGCTTTGGTTCCTCCAAAGCTCTCCAAAGGCTGCAAAAAAGAAAAGAAGACCAATCTGCTTTTCTCACTGGGCCCTAAAAAGGACACGATGCCACTTCCCAGAATTTGGATGAAGAAAATAATCATGTTCTTACTATTCACTATAGCCAGAATTGAGCTAAAGCATAAAAAAATACCTACCTAAAGATTAAATTTTAAGCATCTTTAGACAGATATTGAGAGTTTCTGCAAAGTCCCTGCAACATTAGTGCCATGATATAACCCGACCAGCATGGAACAACAGGATCCTTTAGCAGGGGCCTGAGACCTAGATGGAGGCTGATGGGAGAGGAACGTGTGCCTGAATGCATCCAGGGAAGGACAGCTACTCTTAGGACTACTAGTTTTTTAATTTTACTGTATTCCCTAGTGTGAAGAAAATGATTATTATTATCTCTCTCCAAAGTAGAGATTCTTAGTGATCATTTACAATTAATATATATTAATATCCATACATATGTAACTGCTTGAGTTGTAAGTAAAATAAAAATGATTCAGGCTCAATGTGGCTTTTATCATTTTATCATTTGATCAGACAATTATCTGAACCAGGTGGCCTTAACCTACACTTACAATCATGCCAGTGAGAAACATAAATAGGAGTCTTTCCTGGGCTAATGATTTCCTATTTAAAAATCTGTATTTTTTCCATTTATTTTATGGTTCAAAATAAGCATATATTAACCACTTAAAGGTCCCTTATAGGTTGAAGGTTTCAAAAGGACATGGAAATAACACATATTCTTGTGCAAGTTAAAAACAAATCTCTGCTATGGAGCATTTGAAATGTAAATCATCTGACTTACTTGTATGATGACATCATCTTCACTAATGAGAAAGAAGACATTTTGATTAAGAATTAAATACATTATTGTCTTTATAATTTTTAAAGTGTGTAAGATACTTCAGGAAATTTTTTCAAAAGTTTAAGGTTTAGCCTAATGCTAAAAAAGGAAATGCACTATCTTTTTTAACTGACAGGCGTCAAGGGTTTTAAAACAATACTTTGTGGTAGACACATACAAAGTCCAATTCAAAAATATTTGAGTGTTTATTATGTGCTAGACATTGCAGAGATAAAGACAACTATATTGTTTTTTTTTTCTGTGCTCAAGGATTTCACAGAATAATATTTATCTATCTGTGCATCAAGACAACTCATAAAATGATACTGTACAATTTATATATCATCATCTATGCTGACAGAATAAAAATACGGTATTTACTACATTTACAGGTTAGCTTTTCTGAACTCTTGACTGAAAAAGCTTAAAACACTGGTTTGCATTATTCAGTATTATCCTGTACTGCATTTTTTTGTTTGTGACAATGCAAAGCAAATTCATGTTAAAATGTGCTGGTGAGTTCCTTTACACTTTCCTTTACCCTTCCTAGAGAAAGGGACTTATGAAAACACCAGTCAAGTATAAGGATAACCTTTGGAAATACAAAAATTCATTTCCTTTCAGCATTTGGTATTTTTTATGAACCGTATTTCCACATTTTAGAATCAGTTTATTCAAATCTTGTAGAATGGCATTTCATTTAAATTAAATGCAAAATACCCTAATGTTTTAAACAAATGTAGCCATGCTTAGACAGGTATTTGTAGTATATTGTTTATATTACTACCTTGAGTTAATGGAATTATATGGAAATCGGGCCCAATTACCTATTCGTGTCCATTACACTTAAATAATATTTTGCCCTGATAAGTATTTTGGAAAATGAATTCTGGATGAATAAAATGAACTTATTGTTTCCATTAAGTAAACAGGTCATCATCTTAGTTAAAATTGGGTTCTATGCACAGTATGCATAAACATATTCAATTCTTGGAGGACTGTTGTATCTATTACTTACTTTTGCAAAATACGTGCATATTAAACCTTAATAACATCACATGCTAGGTGGTTATTTTCTCTGCCAGGACATAGGTGATTCATAGCATCACTGGAAGGATGAGCTATATTTGGATGTTTTCCTAAATTACAAGTTAAAACACAATCATGTCTAACATACTTTATGTTCTAACTCATAAAAGCAATTTTTCTTCACATATAACAAATACAATTATGGCTTTTGATATTTTTGAAAGATGGCCTTTATAGCAGAAGTACATGAAGGGGTTAATAAATAAATACAAGAGCCAGTATTTCTGTTTTAAGATAATTCCCTACCCAACATCTGAAACAGACAGGTCCTGGACTCTGGACACCTTGATTGCCACTGATTCTCTCTGCTGAAAATCTCCTTCATCTGCCCCTGAGTATCTTTCACTGGCCTTCTGCCTTGAGGGAAGCTAGACTCTCATTAAAAAGCAGAGTCTAACTTTTCAGTGCCTGACCCTTCTAGAAAATTCACATTTCAGTATCCTACAAATAAATTAAAGAACATGTAGATACCGTTTTCTTCTGCAATTTCAGACAATAGAGCTGTAATCTAAGGTAAACTTCAAAAAGTTTTCTAACCCTATGCACATGTCAACTCTGGGAAAATTCCAGTAAAAAAAACCAACGACTTCCAACAGAAGATAGTGGATTGAGAACACATGTAACCTACATGGAATAATTTTTTTTAAAGATTTTATTTATTTATTTGAGTGAGAGAGAATGAGAGATAGAGAGCACGAGAGGGAAGAGGGTCAGAGGGAGAAGCAGACTCCCCGCCGAGCAGGGAGCCCGATGTGGGACTCGATCCCGGGACTCCAGGATCATGACCTGAGCCGAAGGCAGTCGCTTAACCAACTGAGCCACCCAGGCACCCTGGAATAATTTTTTTTAAAGATTTTATTTATTTATTCATGAGAGACAGAGGGAGAGAGAGAGGGGGAGAGAGAGAGAGAGAGAGAGAGAGAGAGAGAGAAAAGCAGAGGGAGAAGCAGGCTCCCAAGGAGCAGGGAGCCCGATGCGGGACTCGATCCCAGGACCCTGGGATCATGACCCGAGCCAAAGGCAGACGCTTAACCATCTGAGCCACCCAGGCGCCCCGGAATAATGTTGATAAATTAAGAAACAGATCTACAACTATAGCTTTAATGCCATGAAAAGAAACTTCAATAATAGTTATCTCTGCGGTGTTAGATTCAGAGTGATAGGGGGACGGCGAAACTCTACTTCAACTTTTTTTAATTATTTTACTTTTTAACTATATGAGTAAGCAACATTTTTATGTAAATAAAATATTGTTTTAAATAGAGCATAATCCTGTATATTTGCTTTCAAAGAATAATAGAACTGGATGGGAACTGAAAAATCATCTGGTCTGCCCAGCCTTTTATAATCCAGCAGGCAGATGTTCAGATATTTCCTGAATCCTGATAATGGAGACAATCGAAAATGTTCTGACACACTGTGATGAGATATGAGGAAGATAAAGTAGAGGTTTTCCAACTGAGTCAGTTAAAAGCTTTAAAAGAGAATGAAACACCAATCTTCCAAAAACATCATGATACTCTAGATGGAGCCAGAGAAAAGATTCCATGGAGAGAACCAGATTGGAGTGCAAGAAAACTGACTGAAGTTGGAGCGGGGCAGCAGAAGCCAGTGTTAAGAGCAAAGCACAGGCTCTGGAACTGGGCATGACTGGCTTTCAAAAGAGCTCCCATCTTGGGGCGCCTGGGTGGCTCAGTCCGTGAAGTGTCTGCCTTCGGCTCAGGTCATGATCCCAGGGTCCTGGGATCAAGTCCCATGTCAGGCTCCCTGCTCAGTGGGGAGCCTGCTACTCCCTCTCCTCCCTGTTCATATTCTCTCTTTCTCTCTCTCTCAAATGAATAAATAAAACCTTTAAAAAAAAGAGCTCCCATTATAGTAGTGTGCTTTGTACACATTTATTCTGTGTTATCTGATCAAATGAGTAATAAATGAAAATAACACACAGAATTGATGGCTCATGAAATACCATTATGGCTTATCAGCAAAACTAACAATAAAATAAACCCACCTAAATAATTTAAAATTTTGGCTTTTAACATTTTTACTAATTACCTAGTTAAGACTTGGTTTTAGCTCTCTAACAGTGCCAGGGCTTTAGAGTGGCATATTCTGTAGAAAGTGTTTCTAAAGAAATGGTAGCAATGGAATATTTCTTAATTTTTAAATTAGTCTTCTTCTGTAACCTGTATGTTCCCATCATAATCATATTCTTCCCCCTAGTGAAAGAATCAAACACAAATGTATAATAGCCATTTTCATTCATTTTTGTTCCTAGATGAAGTGCTTAAAACTAAAACTTTAAAAAGAAAGGCATCCATAAAGCTAACAATAATTCTAAAACTGACAGCTAATTCTTCCCTTAGAATGGGAATTCAGACTTGAAGTGAAGGTTGTGAATTTTGCTTTAGTTCACTCGGTCTTCCAGCCAGCCTTGAACGATCAGTGAAAGAAGCTTCAATGACCTTAAAGAGACTTTTCTAGACACCCCCTCCACCTTATTTTGCTACACTAAAAATTCTGCATACACAATCACAGACGGTTTGTCAGCGTTCTCTTTTTATGACTCTCAAAGGTTATTTTCTATTCACTGACAACATTTCAGAAATCATTTTTTTATTTTAAAATTAAGATGAAATTTGTGAGAAATTAATTCTCTCTCCTCTTCAATCCTCTCTGAAATCACAGTCACTGTGGGAGGTAAAAAAGCCACCCAATCACAAATTGGGTGTTTTGGTTCGCAAGGAAGTTGCAATAATCTTATAGCTTTATTCTTCTCCATAGAACTTACAATTAAGTTCTTTTTTTACCTCAATCATAGAGTTTTGAAAGTGAGTGATATTGGCAGGGAGTGAAGAAAGAGTGCTTCAGAGTTAGTCTGGCTCATTTTCATTATCAACAAGTTTTATTCTTGGCAGTGTTAAGGGAATCAGAGTCAGACACTGGTTTCAAAGGAAAGAACAACTTGTGGCATTTCTTGCTCTGCCTAGGATCTGATGAACTCAGTTCCTTCCACTTGTATTACCTCTTATTTTAAGTGCCTTTCTTAACCACTATTATCCTTTCAGAGTTCACCCAGTGAATTTGCATAAAAAAGAGTATTTTTGTAAATGAAAACACATATTATGAAGAAAAATACTGGGGCACCTGGGCGGCTCAGTCGGTTAAGTGTCTGCCTTTGGCTCAGGTCACGATCTCGGGGTCCTGGGATCAAGCCCCACATCTGGCTCCACGCTCAGCGGGAAGTCTGCTTCTCCCTCTGCCCCTCCCCACCTCTCTCTCTCTCTCTCTCTCTCTCTGTCTCAAAATAAATAAAATAAATAAATAAAATCTTTTTAAGAAAAGAAAAATATTAAAGTGTTTATATATGCTATAAGTATATTAGAGATTTCAAAGCTTGTTCAAGATACTGCTTAATATATTTTCTTCAATTGAATACAATTTCAAAGGGCCCATTAACGTTCCGTGGTTTACAATTAATAAAAATGTATCACATTCACTTTAAATTTTAAAAATGTTTTTAAAACCTTAAGGCACATAAAAATAATTTAACTAGGTTGTTTGAAGGAAAGCAAAAGGTGTGAATAAAGCATGCTTCTTGTACTTTTTTGGCCCTAGATCTGTAGAATTGGTATTAATACCTAATCTGTAGAATAATTTTTCCAGCTTGGGGTAAATGTCCTAGAATATGACTAAGCCACCAAACAGCGGTAAATGAAGAGTAAGAAGGAGTCAAATAAAGATATAATGATTTAGAACAGTGAAGAGTAATAAATAATTGCACAAAAATACATACATACAGTAAATGTAATGAAGGATGGAACGCTGCTCCACAGTTGGATACACATATTCGAAACGAAAGGAAATTTCAGAGTCTAGGAGAGAAATTCAGAGACAACTCCAACTTAAAAATTGAGGAGAAAAGAGGTAACAATGAGATCGTTAGAATCTTCACCCAGATGACCAATGCAGATTATACTGTTCTCCCTAAGCACTTACTGACTTATCAGCTTAAACGGACTGATAGTTTTAAGGTCATAGCAGACCTCCTAAAGGAAAAGCAAGGTAACCCAAAAATAGCAGAGGCAATTTATCAAAAATTCTATGCTAATTTCTTCTCAAGTTCATAAAAGACAGAAATACAAAGAGGAAATAGTATAGCTTTGAGGGAGAGAAATTAATAAATAATGTAGCAGATCACAGTCACATTGAAAATGTTTGTCAGGATAAGGGAAACATATGAAGAGATACATTAAAAGCCAACTCAAAGGTTTTTGAATTCAGAAACAAAAAATATAATCAGGTAAACCCTCTTGTTTTGTTTTAAACAAAAAAAAAATGTGAATCTAGAAACAGATAAATCTCAAGTGATTATCCACTCCATCAACGTATTTAACCATGAAAGTCCTCATATGGCTAGCTCTACCAGGATTCAACTAAAACAAAATCTCTTTCTCTTACTACCATTTTTATAATGTTCTAGTGGCTTCCCTTTGCATTGAATAAAATCCAAACTCCTTATCCCACCTGTAACATCCACCATAACTACCCTGCCAGTCTCTCCAGCATCTACTTTTCCGAATGCTTGGCACCCACCACTGGGCCCCTCCTACCTTCCTCATTTGAGCTGAATCACTTGCTTTGCCCTCTGCTTGAAGGGCTTGGAATCTGTATTTTTTTGCCTGGCTCATTATCATCATTTGAGTATCAGTTCAAATGTGGCCATAGCATTCCACATAATTCAAAAATGGCCACTCATACCACACCATGATCACCTCTACTCTATTACCTTTTCTTCATAGAAAATACCAACATCTAAAATTACAGCATGGTTAGTTGTTTGCTCACTTGATTATCTAACTTCCATCTCCAGAAGACAATCTCCACAAGAAAACTGTGGAGACACTATAGTGGCTCTACCAGGAAACAGCCAAAATATTTCCTGAATGAATAAATCACTATTTCTGAATAACACATTTCAAAGCATTTAATGTTTTTAGAAAGGGAATAAGAAAACCTGAAATACCCAAACTATGTGAATCTAAGAGAACAGATGTTGTTAGAAAGGTATTAAGTTCTAAATAACATCCACACTATCCATCTTCTAAATATGAGGCAGTAAATATTAATAGAAGCACCAAGGCTTTGGGCGCCTGGGTGGCTCAGTCTGTTAAGCATCTGCCTTCAGCTCAGATCATGATCCCAGGGTCCTGGGGTCGAGTCCTGCATTGGGCTCCCTGCTCAGTGGGGAGTCTGCTTCTCTCTTTCCCTCTGCCACCATCCCCTCCCCGTGCTTGTGCTCGAGCTGTCTCTAATAAATAAATAAATAAATAAATCTTAAAAAAAAAAAAAGAAGCACCAAGTTTCTGTCTTCACAGCATCAGTTCATGCTAGTTGGTGGAGAGCAACAGAAATCAGCGGTATTGCATATAGGACTCCAATCAATTAGAATTAATTAGTTAGTAGTTGTGATACGATATAACATTTAGCCAAGGGGTCATTTCATTATTTTATAGGTTTATAAGTAACCCAGGGACAGAGGTAAGGCATAAG
This sequence comes from Callorhinus ursinus, assembly GCF_003265705.2. Taxonomy (NCBI): domain Eukaryota; kingdom Metazoa; phylum Chordata; class Mammalia; order Carnivora; family Otariidae; genus Callorhinus; species Callorhinus ursinus. The sequence goes on along the minus strand of NW_027397244.1, from coordinate 71,963 downwards.
AGGCAAAGGAGTTTTAATAGTTTTAAAGGGATTTTCTTAATTGCTATTCCATGCAATATTTGTAAGAACAGCTACCATTTATTGAGCCAAATATATACAAAGTCTCCTATGGTACATGTTTTCCTTTAATTTTTACGACAGCCCTAAGAGGTAACATTGTGATCCCTGTTTTTAAGAAGTAAAGTTGAAGCTCAGGGAGGTTAGGTTAGCTACCCAAAGCACACAGCCAGTGGGTGGTGGCGCTGGATTCAAGCATCACTTATAGACCTTGCATGTATTAAACCAGGGGTCCTCATGTTGAAGGTCTTCATGAACAGATGTTCCCAATGACCCCCTGTTTTCCTTCTTGTGGGAGAATTCCCCCTGATCCCTCTATCTGGTCCTTTATGCCTCAAAATCTAAGAACTTACCCCTAAACTTGCAGTCATCACTACAAATCAGTATATTTCCCCTGATCCAGACATGACTTTCTCAAGTCAAAGTCGTGAAGGCTTCTCGTCATTCCTGCTCTAATTTTCTGCCTGTTAATACCATTCTCGGAATAAGTCGTAGCTTTCATCTTGGAATGCAGAAGGGAAAACTAGCTAACACAATTAGAATAAACCAAACAGACATGCTGATCTGATACATTTATAAATTGCAAAGTGATTGCCACCATAGAACACTATATACATTTTACAGCAGGTTTAATCTGAGATGCAATGCCTGCCTGATGAAGAGGTTGGGCAGGCTTTAAAGAGTTGAAAGGAGAAACTGTTCAGAGGAACAATGATGAGTTTGCCATCATCCTTGTTGAGTCAGGAACAAGGAGAGCTTTCCAGTGAAAGATGACTGGTGAGTAGTGAGTGAGAAATGCAAGGCCAGAACTTGAGAGAGCCTGATGCTAGAGATGAGAGTGGGCTGTGTAACCACACAGTGCATTAGCTGAAATCTTGCGCGTGGATGAACTCTCCAAAGCCTTTTCCAGAAAAGGTCCAAGGGCAGAACATGAGGGTTGTTTTCAGTTATGGAAATACAATAGAAAGAATATCCTGACCTAGAATGATGGAGCCATGAGGAGGAATCCACTGTTACCCTGTAAGCTGAGACTCTGTCAGGCCCTTAGATAATCACCTCTTATTAGAAGCTGCAGTGAAACTGAAAAATTAAGGGAGAAGAGAATTCCTAGAAAAAGCTGATCAAACAGTGACTAGCATCAGAGGAAAACTAAGAAAGGATCACTGAACTTGTAAATTTATTCACTGAATTTCTTGGAGAAAATAGTATCAGAAGAATATAGAGGGAGAGACCATTTTAAAGGATTGTCATGAAAGTACATTCAAGGAAGTGGTTAAGTGGCAAACATAGACAAGGTTTTTGAGAAGTTTAGCAGTGAAGGAAAGAACTAATAAGGAGTGGTCACAGCAGGGCAAATGTGCAAAAAAGCTGCAGGTTGTACAACACCAGGGAGGATGCCATTCCCATGGAGTCTCACACAGTGCCTCCCATACAAACGGCCTTGGTCCTTTTCCTCAGAGAAGGCTGTGATTAGAGAAGCATCATCCCCTCATCCGACCCCTCATCCCACCACCCAAAAGAAACACTAAAATCAGTCCTTGCTTCCAGTAATCCAATCTCTTATTAGACAGAAAGGAAAAGAGGAGAGAATGGAGCACCTCAGCTTTCCATGGTCTACAGGTCAGTGATTCTACAAGGAGAGAGGGACATGTGTCTGGTCAGAGATAAAGTTGACTTAATCTTGCAACATTATTTTATATTCATCTGATGCCAGTCGAACCTATTTTTTAAATAGACAACCAGAATCTAGAAAAGGAAGCTTGACAAAATCTATAAAAGGGAGAGATGAGAGACATTTTTTTTTAATAGGAGATATTGTGATTTTTCAAATAGGGGTACTTTGTAAGGGAAGATGAATACTTCAGAGTGGAGGGATGTGGGGTGGGGGAGTATTGAGATGTCAGGGGCATAGATTTTACCAGGGTGGGAAAAACTGTTCTTGATGCAGCGTAAGAAGGAAATAGAGAATACTCAGGCCAACCACACTGGGTTCTGAGTCCATATGTGTTCTCGACTCTAAGCAATGATGTAAGCAAAATATTTAGCACCTTGAAGCCTCAGGTTTCTTGAAGCCTCAGTGTGTAGGTCTGAAAAATGAAAATAATAATAGCACCCTTATGAAATAGTAGTATCTCATACACATGACCACAAAGATTAAATGACGGCTTACTCCAGGAGGGAAATAGATGTGATTTCATGTCCCATCTTCACTTTCTATTTCATGAGCTCAGGAAGAAAGCAGTGAGCAGTGGCAAGAATTTCTTCAAAATGTGTTCCATGAGAAAGAGAAAGAGGAACTCACTAATACTCATATAATGCAATTTGTCTATCCTACGATGCCGTTTCTTCAAAATTTGCATTTTATAATGGAACACTTTTTTTACCCTTTTCTCAGAGCATACAGCCAACCTGTTATTAAATTTTTAAAAGAATTCTGAAGAGACAAGTGTCCCTTCAACTAGTGTTATCTCAAATGACTTTCTGCAGGGGGACAGGCTTCCTACCATGATGGTAGTGGACAGAATTCACCTTCTTCTGTCCAGAGAGAAGGCAAAGCATCCCACAGACCCCTCAGTGTGCAGGCTGAGTAACAGGTTTCCGTTAGGATACAAATTTAATGACCTTATCCAGCAGAGAACTAATTAAACTAACACGTCAGTGGTAAAGATTGAAATGCTGGGCAAATCATGGTTTATTTCTGAATTGACAAGCACCAACAGTAGTCATTCCATATGTGGGTTTTCTCAGCTATAGAGAATGTGTCTGCAGAGACTTAGATTCAGCAGCCAGAGCAGGGGAAGAAACAAGGAGGCTGTCTGTATGTGGCGTTTACCTTGCAGGGAGCCCCAGTCTACACGTAAGCCCGCAACGGTCTGTTCCAGCCATCTCCTGGCCCCTGCAAACTTCCTCTGCCACAGCCCTGCTCCTGGATTGGGTCTCACCAAGGCACAAACTCTGTACAAAGATGGGACACAGCTCTGTGTGTGTGTGTGTGTGTGTGTGTGTGTGTGTGAGCATATGCACGCTTGTGTGCATGCATATGTTTGTGTGCACGTGTGTGCAAGGGCCAGTCTGCAGAAACTATGTCACTGAAACAAAGTTCAGAATTCTAAAAAGGAGTTCAGTGTCTGAGGACTGCAGCAGCCAACCTGTTTGTTAAACCAAAGAATTTGGACAGAATCAGAGCCCTAGAATATGGCTCTTAATCGAAGGTACACATAAGAATCATCTCGGAAACTTCTGAAAATCACTGAGGCCAGGATCCCAGAGATTCTGATTTCATTATTCTGGGATAGAATCGGGATATTTATTATTGATGTTCCAGCTGATTCTACTCTGACAGAAGCTCTGAGAATCATACCTTAGATTCTAGAGCAGAGGCATCATGAGTTTTAAGTTCCCAAGATCAAATCGGGATCCCAAGGTAGGGGAAAATATAGAAATTCGGGCTCTGCTCTGCAAAGGCTTGACATTGAGTGCCTTTATGGCTACTGAGAAATGAGACACCCACCTACCCAATGCTTCTTTCTCTTTCTCTGTGGGGACAATTCATCACTTGAGCTTAGCTTCTGGGCTCACTGCCTACAGAGACGAAGATCTGAAGTTACCAGGTTCGTGACAGAACTCCCTGCTTGTATCACCCAGCTGGGATTCTCTCCCCTGCCCCAGGTGGGGAAAATTGTACTGAATCCTGGATTCTTCCACCCACATTGCTGTGGGTGATTGAGACACACTCGATCAGTTTTATAAAAGAAGGCACCTCCATTGATAGGAAGCAATAGTCCTCAGCTAATTAGAGTTCAGAATCTCAGTCCTGACCCTGACATTTTATTTAGGCTGCTCCTCCAGAGTCTTCAACACCACTCAAATGAGTCAAATGTAGATCTGATGGGGGTCAAATGCAGGGCTACTGAACTCTGAATGCTCTAGGCCCCATATGACTCAATAGGGCCCCATATGACTCCAACACTCTGCCTCACCTTTAAGAACTAAGAGACCATTGCCCCAGTAGCACTATAGTTAGAACAGATCATCCCCTCCTACTCCTGCACCACAAATAAAACATCAATAGGCCCAATTCCATGAGACCCTTTGTCTGTTTTCACCAATCCTGGCAGGAAGCCCAAGTGTCCCGGGTCAACTCTATTCATCAGGACTCAATATCCTCTCATGGGGCTTGAGCTCCTACATCTTCTAGATTCCCCAAACCCTCTGGCACTCTGAATGTGCCCTTCCCCTCCTGAAACAGAAAATCGGTCAGTTCTCCAATAAACTAACCGTATCACATTTACATTGTGTGCAATCTCCCTGATGCTCTCACTCTCCTTCTTTAGATTTCACTGTCCATCATTACAACACCTTATGTAAATCCACTTCAATATCCTTGCCTCATCTCCTTCCATTGCCAAAATCCCAAGTTGGTTTTCAACACATCTCTGTCACTTCCATACATGGACTTTAAGATTGAACACGATGTAGATAAAGATTAACCGATGTGCTAAAGAGTCTTTGAATTTATAACCACAGTGTTCAAGTAAGTTCTTAACACTGCTAGTCCAGCATTTTGCTGGTTAATTTACTCTCACTTTCAATGACAACTCTTTTGCACGTTTCTTCTATTCTCACATCTCCAGCACACCTCATTCTCAGTTAATTTGCTGAGAGAATTCCCTTAACCTCCCACAACTACCTCAACAGAACTTAACTTCATCTGCAAGGCAACTTTCTATCTTCCCTCCTGATCTAGTGGAAGGCTGATGCAAAATTCTTTGCAAAACTTGTCTTTTCTCACTGGCTCATTTCCCCACCGCCTCTCAGTTTTACCCATTCCAATCAGGCTTTTATTTCACAATTCTGGATGTCATTCTTATCAAGTGTCCAGTAGGCACTTCTCAGTTCTCATTCCACCTGGCTTCTCAATGGCACTTGTCGTGACTGATCAACCTTTCATTGTTGAAACATCCCCCAAGTCCCCCTAGACCATTAGGACATCATCATTTCCTGATTTAGCTCATGGCACACTGGCTGCTCCTTCACAGTCACCATGGCTGGATCCTCTTCTTCCTGACTTCGAAAGCTGGCATTCCCTCAAAGTTCAGTACTTCTTCCTTCACTCTTCTCCATATACACACACTCTGTTGGTAAGCTCATCCAGTCCCCTGGCTTTAAAAACATTTCCAACTCATGCTCTCAATTTTTTTTTTTTTATCTCTAAGCCCTACTTCTCCCCTGGGTTCCAGATTTATAGATCTAAATCCTATGTGACAACCCCTTTTAGTCACCCAGCAGGCATCAAAAGCCATCACATCTGGAAAAATGATTTACCCAGTTGCCCAAGAAAAAAACCCTAAGTCAACTCTGACTCTTTTATTCTCTTACTCTTCACATTCCAATCATCACCATATCCTACCAATTTTAACCTTAACTGGATTTCCAATACAACCCCCACTCTGAGTCACAACAACAGTTACTAGAGTTGGGTCACCTTTATTTAGCAGACTGGTGGTATTACCTGTATTAGGCTTGTGGATAACATGGATCTTTAAACTTCCTATTAGAATAGATGGGTCATATGTCTTCTCTTGAGGGAGGGAAGGTAAAATTATACACCCTGGTTATTTATGGAAGAAATTTCTACAATCTCAGGTAAAGAGGTAAAGCCAGGTGTGAGTATGTGTGTGTCTGAGTGTGTGTATGTAGTGTTAGAAGGAAAGATTATAGGTTAGACTTGAGTAGTCAGACTAAAATGCTCACCAAATGTTATTTTGAACATTTTTACTATATCAATTCAGCAAAATTAATGCTTATAAATGCTGGAAGCATAACTGAGAGAGAGAAAACCATTAGATAAAGGCTATAATCTTAGCACATTGGAAGAAAATGATTTGGAGGATAAAAATGCTCAACACAGAACTTGAAATAAAAGGTTTTAAGATGTCCAAAATCTCATTGAGAGTGCATAGACTTTGAGGATTCAGGGACAAAATCCCAAACTTGTCTTTCTTCTCCTGCCCATGTCCTTAAACAATTCAAGCCTCAGTGTTACTTTGTGATCAACTCTATCCAGTAAGCCCATGTTCCCCCTTCTAATTTTTCTTCTCTTAGCCATCCCTATCTTTGCAATACCTCCCACTGATTTCCACCTACCTCCTGTTACTGCTATTGCAAAAGCTTCTTAGTTGCTTTGATAAATCCCCAGACTTACATTCTAGAAACCATCTTATGCACTTCAGTGCAACAAATCCTGCTCCGGTGTCACTTTTATCCAAATATTCCCAACCCGTGACTTGTGACTCCATATTTCTTAAAAACAAATGTAACTGCTTCTATTTGTCTTTTAGATAGAAGCATTTAACAACTCTACCACCACCTTCCTGTAACATAAAGTATATCCCTCATTCTTTTTCAAATGCATTCCCCACGACAAATAGCCCCTATGTCCTGGTCCTAATTGAGAGCAAAAATCCAGTAGAAGTTCTAACAGTGAGGCAGCCCCAAGTAAGAAGTTCACAGAGGCTCCACGTGGCTGACAGGAATATTGCCTAATGTGTTCTCTGGGGGCAACACTGAACCCTGGGAGGAGAGCTAAGGCTGGATGTTAGTAGTGACTAAATTTTGCATTAACTCAGATGTAATTAGCTCCTGAATGTAGCAGCTGAGAGAGCACTGTTGGAACAAAATGAGATTAACTACATGTGGACAGTGCAAGAGCTAGGACTAGAACTCTCCAGATACCAAACGGCAGACAGAATGGCCTCTTTTTATTGGATGCAGCCATTGATATGGTGGGGCTAAATACGTTAAGGTCCCAAATCAAAGAACGAACTTTGCCCAAACAGGATTCACTCTTCTGTGACCCACTGGCCAATCCTTGTCTATGATACAATCTACACTGTGCCCTACCCACTTTTTTAAAAAATTTTATTTATTCATCTGAGATACAGAGAGAGAGAGAGAGAGAGAGAGAGAGAGAGAGCATGAGCAGGGGGCAGGGCAGAGGGAGAGGGAGAAGCAGGCTCCCCGCAGAGCCAGGAGCCCGATGTGGGCTTTGATCCCAGGACCCTGGGATCATGACCGGAGCTGAAGGCAGAAGTTTAACCATCTGAGCCACCCAGGCGCCCCCACCCTTTAATAGTCAACTCAAATCTCACATGTACTTTGAGGACTCCAGTCCTCTCTGCCTACCTAGTTATCAGAACTCCATTAGCATGTGAAGACTATGCAACAACACACAGCACCTAAATATATACTGTTTACAACAGTCACTTCCTGTTTTCCGCAACTCTGCTGAGGTTGTTCTTTTATATCTACTACCTTCCTAAGGCCATTTAGTGAGATGGAGAGAACTCAATGTTCTCTTTGTCACCAGTCACTACCTTTCTAGTTCATCCTCATTCTACTTTCATAGTAGTCTCGAAACCAGAAATCTGATTCTGAAATATTCCCACTTAAAACACCATTGCTCAGAAGATAAATGTCAAACCTCTTAGATCCCTATTAACTTTACCCAATTTGTCTTTGCAATGTTATTTCCCCACATCTATTTCCAGCCATAACTACATTACCCACTTGAGATTTCCTGAACAGTGAAAGAATCTGATAACCCAGGTATCTGCTCATTCAGTGGACATGTCATTTCTAAGAATCCCTTCCTGATGCTCCAAGAAAGACTTGCATTTATCCTAACTCTGTTTTCATATTTTGCATCTATACCTGCTCTTAGCATTGCAAATGTTTTCCATGTGTTAATCGTCCCATTACTGTATGTGCCACCAAAGCCAGGACACTGGGTACAAATTCCAAACGTGGAGATTTCCTCAAATTGTTCAGTAGATGCACAGATAGGGTGAATTACTGAGCCCTGTGCCCCAAGACAGCAATGTTTGCAGGGAGGAAGGTGAGTTAGATATGTAGAATATGGCTAAAAAGGAACAGAAACTAGTTTATGAATCAGCACTAAGTAGGCACCTTCTCAGTCTTGGGACTGTGTGTGTATGTTATGGGTTAAGAACGAGAAAGTGGCATTCCATCCATAGGAAATACTTAGCTGCCGCCCGCCTGGCCTGAGTGGTGACGTCAGGGATTGCATCTGTCTCTCTAGCTCTTCTGCTGCCATTTTATACTGATCTGTGTACTTATTCCTTTGTGTGTGTGTGTGTTTGTCCATTACCATGTTTCACAACAAATGTCTATCTTATACTTAATAAAGAGTGAAGGCCTTACATTTTCATGGGGATCCTGAATTTAAGGTTACTCTTCACAGACTGGGCATCAAGTACTTCTGGTCTTCTTAGATTGAGTCAACCAGGAATTCTTTCTGTTAATGATCCTGCCTCAACCACTACTGATTTTTCTAACAGACAAGTTATCTTGGCAGCACAAAGTAGGGTATAACTCCAAGAACACACAAAGGCCATGAGATGGATTTTCAGTCTCATATGGAAAGTAAAACTGGGGGTGTTTTATTCATCAGCAGATGATTACTTTATGTGAAATTAACCCGTGGTACATATGTAGGCTCCTTTTCACCCAGGGCAGCATTAGCTCCATAGACCACAGAATGGGCCTGAGCTCGGGCTGCTCCCTGAGAGATCATCACGCCCAGCATCCAGCTGTCATCTTCCATTTTACAATTAGTTTCCTGGAGATGTCATTTTCAGGCACAATCTTCACAATTCTCATCCTCTCACCCACAGCTGCTTTTGTTTCTAATTTCTCAAGTTCCAAGTAAAACTAAGTATGCATTATTCTCAGGGTAGATGGTTTATATTGTCACTGGGGTAAATATACCCAGCTCGAAAGCCTGGATCTATCACAAAGGAACCATGTAGCCTTGAGAAGTGTATTCCGCACCTCCAAGCTCTGATTTCCTCGTCTAAAACAGGAAGTACAGACCACTCTTCTCTCCGTTTGCTGTAATTGTAAGATGAGGCAATACTGAAATGTCTGCCCAACACACAGCCCCGATGAAAGCAAGCGCTCCGTGGATCCTTTTCCTCCAATGTAACATGAAGAAAATTTCACATCATTCGGCAAAGCACTTAATTAATATCAAACAAAGAAGTTCACCATTTACCCTGCTGCACTGGCCCTTTTTGTAATGATTTTTATTTAGTGGGTGTAATGAAAAGTCCATGTGATAGATACAATAAGTATGCCAACTTAATTTGTGAATTCATGTTTCCGACTCCTCAAATACATACTTAGCATATCACATACACAAATTCAATTTATAAGTCATATCTCTCACCAGCTCTCACAGTAAAATAATGGACTCTAATATGAAAAATAAAATTATCAAATGTAGAAATGTTGAATCCCAATTACACGTCACATAAAAACCAGAGGACGCTTTCAAATGATAAGCCATAATTGAGCATACCTATTATCATCATCTGTTCCCTAGGAGCATTCCATTTTCCATCCATGACCAGTGTAATTGAGACTGTAAATAAACTAGGTTGGGATCATTTTAAACTGCTGCATTTTCTTCTGGTAGAGCACCTAAAGCCCTGCCACATCCGGACAACCATTAAATACCAAAGCTGTGAAGAAAAGAGCTGGGTTACTGAAGTTTGCAGTCTCTCCAAGGCCGCGTCTCAGGTACCAGCTGGGAAAGACAGCCATCTGATCATTACCGAAGGAGGGGCTGGTTGGTAGCCAGAGACTTCTGCCAGGTCAGAAACAGAAGAGAGCCGTCACCAGGTAATGGGCCTGGAGTTCCAACCTGGACTTACTTAACTCCAAAATACTCATTCTATGTGAATACTCTGCTTTTCATAAGAAGTGCAGAAAATCCAGTGATTTGATTTTGTTAGACTTCACAGAAAAAAATAGAATTCTTAGTTTGTCTGTTTTTTTTTTTAATTGAAGTACAGTTGACACACAACGTTACATTAGCTTCAGGTGTCCAACATAGTGATCCCACAACTCTATACATTATGCTGTGTTCGCCACAGGCAAAGCCACCATCTGTCACCATACAACCCTATCACAATATCATTGTGCATACTCCCTCGGCTGCACCTTTCATCCCCATGACTTATCCATTCCATAACTGGAAGCCTGTACCCCCACTCCCCTTCACCCATTTTGCCCCTCCCCCCACGCCCCTCCCCTCTGGCAAACACAGGTTTGTTCTCTGTATTTATAAATCTGTTTCTGTTTTTTTTGTTTGTTCATTTGTTTTGTTTTTTTTTAGATTCCACATATGAGTGAGATCATATAGGATTTGTCTTTCTCTGACTTATTTCACTTAATACCATCTTAATGACTTTTTTCTGAATATTTATAAATGTTTGCTAATCACTCCTTAAAAAAGCCATTAACATTGTTTGAAATGGATCCCTTTATTCAATCAATTAACATGAACTAAAGGCCTTTTATGGAAGGTATAAATGTCACTGGAACTTGAACGCAGTCTGGACTCACTGCAGCTGGATTCTTGAAAGAAAGAAAAGACATTTTTCTCCATTCTTCCTTCTCCTCCACTCCCTTCCATTTTCGTCTTACTGCAATCCTAATCTGCTAGAAAGGAAGGCAATTGCCTTTAGACTGAATTGGTCTCTCAAACAGTACTTTTTGGCATTCAGAGTGTTGTAAAAATCAGAAAATTTCACATACAATCTAGAGTTCTAGCTCCTTTTGAGAATTTAAGACTATCTTGCAATTGGGCCCAGTGTTCAAGCTAAATTCTATGTTACAGAAAATGGCATGAGGAACAGTACTGGTTATAAACCTGTCATCTACACATTGTCAACAGAGAGAAATAGCAATTCCACAGACCACGACCTCTGATTTATCTGGCCATCGTTTGCAGAAAGTCATTTCCTAGAGAGTAGAAAAACATGCCTCTCATTGGAGATAGAGACATAATGTTCCCTGCTTCTCTTTCTCAGTAAGAATTCAGCTATTGATCCTGCTGGGATTTTTGGCCCTTCCTCCTCTTCCATTGCCGAAAGGGTTCCAAACACATTCTCTTACTTGACCTTACACATTCCTTGCGAATCCAGAGAATATCCTTATTTTGCAAAGTTTGAAAATAGGAACAGAGGATGTTGACATTCCCCAGTTCATCGTGCTACACAGAGGAGTATTAGAAAAAGAAATTATCATGTTCATTTCCCAGGATGAGGCAGGGAAGAGAGGGAGTGAGAGTGAGAAGAAAGACAGAGAGCCTTAGAATGAGGGAGAGCCGCAGCACCTGCAGGGACACCAAAGCCTAAGAGTCAGAGATACTTGAGAATATCCAGCGTGGCACCTTAAGGAGAAGGAAGTCACAGAAGACTGTCCCAACTGTATGATGGGAAGGCCAGCTCAGAGATCTGCAGTAGCCACTACATGTTGAGAAGCAAATCTCAGCTCAACACACATACTACACTGGATAAGGATTATAGAAGCTTCAGAAGTTTTAGCAATATAAAAAATAAATAAACAAAACACTGATTTGGGGAAAAGAAAACAGATGCATCTGAATAGTCTTAAGACTACAACAAGTATGGGACACCAGGGTGGCTCGGTAGGTCAAGCATCTAACTCTTAATTTCAGCTCAGGTCATGACCTCAGTCAGGATTGTGGGATCAAGCCCCGTGTCTATGGGGAATCTGTTTGAGATTCTTTTTTTTTTTTTTTTAAGATTTTATTCATTTATTTGAGACAGAGAGAATGAGAGAGACAGCGAGCACATGAGAGGGGGGAGGGTCAGAGGGAGAAGCAGACTCCCCGCTGAGCAGGGAGGCCGATGTGGGACTCGATCCAGGGACTCCAGGATCATGACCTGAGCCGAAGGCAGTCGCGCAACCAACTGAGCCACCCAGGCGCCCCTCTGTTTGAGATTCTTACTCCCTCTGTCCCTCCCCCAGAGGTCGCTCTCTCTCTCTCTCTCTCTCTCTCAAATAAGCAAGTCTTTAAAAAAGACTATAATACGTATGTGATGATGAAGATGAGGAGGAGGATGACAGCACAGTTTTTAAAAAAAGACCTTATTTATTTAAATTTCAGATGTATAGCCCTTATGCTCCATATCCTGTTTCCTCTATAACAAAATTATATTACATTTCACATTATTATGGTACATTAGCCAGAATTAATGAAGCAATGTTGATATATTACTATTAACTAAAGTCCATAATTTATTCAGCTTTCCTTAGTTTTGGACCCAGTGTTCTTCTGCTCCAGGATCCCACCCTAGATACACATTAAGTTACTTATCATGTCTCTTTAGGCTCCATCTGGCTGTGGCAGCTTTCAAATTTCCCTTAGCTTAGGTGATAGTTTTAAGGAATGTTGATCAGATATTTTATGACATGTCCTACTACTGGAATTCGTCTGATGTTTTTCTCATGATTACACGTGACTTACGGGTTTGGGAAAAGAAGACCATTATTTTCATTGCACCCTCTCAAGGGTACATATTATCAACATCATCATGACTGTTGATGTTGACAGTTATCACCTGCTAAGATTGTGTCCGTCAGGTTATTCTACCGTAAATTTATTCTTTTCCTACCGTGAATGTTTCCCCATTTCCATATCCACCCTTGGAAGGAGGTCAGTATGCTGCTAGCAATGAAGGAGTGAGGAGTTATGCTTTCACTCCTTGGGGGCAGAATATCTACGTAAATTACTTGGAATTCTTCTGCACAGAAGATTTGTCCCTTCCTCCCCATTATATATTGTTCAGTCACTTATTACAGCAAGACAGCTGCATGGATATTTATTTTATACTTTAGGTTATAATCTAATAATACTTTATTTTGTTGCACAAATTTTTCCAGCCTTGGCAATTAGGGTTTTGTTCTGTTTAATTTTGTTTTTAGTACTTCCTTGCTTTCTGGCACTACAAGACACTCCCTGCTCATCTTGTATATTCCCTACCTCAGTTCTAGAATCTGCTCTTTCTTTAAGACCTCTAGCTACTTTTATTGAAGAATGATATTAGAAACTAAGATCTGGACATTTAGTCTGCTTGTAGCTACTGGGCTGCCCATATAGCATTTCAAAATTCACTAAGTGTGAATTTTCTACCCACGATTACATCCAACCCTTATGATGGTCCTCTAAGGAATACTGTGCTCCTATTGTGTCACTCAGGAAATTAAGTTTCTACGGTACCAAGTTCAAGGCCTCAAATCTAGTTTATGGTAGAATGAATTGTTTATCAAACATATGCCATATTCAGGCATTCCACAAGACCTGGATTATAGTAGTAAGTGAGCTGATCTGGAACCTTCCTTTCTGAATCTTACTATTTCAGAGATACAATTTAAATATCTAAGTACATAAATACATATTTAATCCTGAAATGATTGACCCTTCAGAGGAAAAGTACATTATACTGGAGCTGTAACAGAATGACAGGAGCACTTCACCACAATGAAGGGAGAGGAGGAAGGTTCGTAATACATTGAGAATGTGATATTTAAGCTGAAATCCTGAAAGACTGATAGTCAGGGAATGAATGGGGGACGCATTCTAGAGAGAGAAAAAAGTATAAGCAGAATGTACAAAATGCCCTGGGTTGAAAAGAGAGCTTGGCATGTTCACAAAGTTAAAATGAGATCATGAAGGGAGAGTGTGATCACTATGGGTGAATGCCTCTGTGCAGGAATGGAAAGATGTAAAGCAAAGGTCATGCAAGACTTATAGGCTAAGTAAGATGAGGGTTTTTTAAATTGTATTTTATGGGCAATGGAACATCACAAATGCATTTTAAAGCAGGGGAATGGAATAATCAAATATATGATCTGAATATATTATTTTGGCTTCTGTGTGGAGAACGAGTAAGAAAGAGGGCAAGCCTAAATAGAGGGAGACCAACTAGGAAAATATTTTGGCAATCAACTAAGACGGTGGTAACTCCATCTAGAGCATTAAAGTGAGAAAGAAAAGAAATGGCAGGATTAGTGAGCTAGTTATGTGATAGGGTAAAAGGTGAGATAGTTGGATAGAAAAATGTGGTCAGATTGATGGGCAATGCAGGGAGCTGTGAGATTATCTTCAACTTCTTGGTTCTCATCATGGAGAAGTTTGATAGAGAGTTTCATCTAGAGTTGAGTGTGGGTATGGAGGGGGAAGAGAGTAAATGACCCTGGAATCATGGCACCAAAGCAGGAAAGAGAGAAAAGTGATGTTCATAGGAAACTACGTGTTGGGAGAAATGGAGAGCTTGGTGGGCTGAAAGAATATTGGAGGTATTTGAATGAGCCAGCTCATTAACAAGAGAAGGCTTGATACGTGGACAGAGCATCTTAACTAACGTTAGGCATGATGTAGTTGTTGGTGACGGCAAGTTCCTAGATGTGAGTGATGAATGATGAAATGATGGGTCAGATGAACCGGAGAAGAGTGAGAGGTCAGGATGTGGGCTGGAGGGGCTCTGTGGATGCTCACATTCTTCATGCTAAGAACAACAGCCACAATAGAGAAGAAGGCTTTGGGCCAGATTCCAGTCTTTAATGAATGAGTGTGAGCATCCAGAGATTGGTGTTTGAGAGAAATCAGGAGGAAGAAAATGGCACAGACAGTTATGAATCTCAACAAGGCAAGGTAGAGAGCCGCAGGCATTATTCTGTACCCACTATTTTAAGCTCATATTGTTAGTATTTGGTACTTACTGTTCTTTCCATTTCAGGAAGCTTGGATAGAATAACTGAATCACAGACAAATCTTCAGGAGGAATTTTAGATCTCCCACCCAGGGCATGAGCTATTCTGTATCCCCATGCTTTGGGAACAGAAAAAAAGAAATCCAAATTCTCCCTTTATCATATTCCAGCAATATCATCCCAGACATGTCATGTAAATGTTATGAATCTCAGTGTCCTCATTTGTTAGATGGAGCCAAAAATATCCATTGCACCGAGGTTTTATGAGAACCACACAGTAGTATGCATGAAAAATATTTAGCACAGAACTGAACCCTTCAACTGCCTCTGTTTTCTCAACTATAATGAGGCACCCAGCTCAAAGAAATTTTGTAAAGATTAAGTGAGTCAATATATAAGTTCTCAGAACAGTGTTTGGTACATGGTAGAGGTTATGGAAGTACCGGCGATTTTTTATTACTAAAAGAGCACAAGGTAAGACACCCAGTCCGCAAGTGACCAATGTTTTTGTTGACATTATTTGTCTTCCTTCACTGATCTACATAACTTCCCAGTAAGAAGTTATATGGATGGGGAGACAGGGACACAGCAGTCAGAATCGGTCTGTCCCCTCAGCCACCTGAGGGCCCACAGGAGACCCCAATATCTTAGTCCTGCGTCTCTGTCCAGAGTACCACACTGGGCAGGTTGGGTGGAGCAGTGCCTTACAGGGAGAAGCTGCAAGCCGAAGGGAGGCAGCATGGAGGGCAGAAGGCACCACCCATCTTCCCAAGGCCCCATGGCTCAGGGGCCATTTTGGGGAGCGAATCCTCCTTGCCTCTGCCAGAGGGATGTCATCCTGGAAAACCTGCCCTTACAGACACACAGCACTGTCAGAAAGTGCCCAGGCTACAATGATTGTAGTTAATTGGCCTTTATTTAGTGTCAGGGCTGCTCTGATCAGCCTCGTTAATCCTTGTGACCACAGGGTGCTTTTAAATGAAGACCCTCACTTGCCCAAATCTCAATTTAAACAAAGGCACCTTTGAAAATCTCTAAATCCCACACCAATCAATTTCTACTTAGAAAATATCAAAGTCTTCTCTGCTGGGTGGCCAGAAGCAGCACCAGGATCTGCCTCCTTCTCGCTTCTCAGGCCAAAGGAGGTGGCAAGACCGTGGTCTGGATCGAGGAGCAGCTCAAAATAAGAGTGAGGGTTCGGAGTTGAAGCCCTGCCAGTTTGTGAGGAATTCCCAACCATGACCATTTTCACGTGGGGCTGGCACTCCACAGCAAAGCCTTCCCGGGTCTGCAGAGCCTCTGCAGATGTGGAGCTACCCATTACTCTGCAGGATGATGGCTTGGAAGAGCAGTATTCTTAGGAAGCATGATCCATGCTCCCTCTCACTAACAGGCAAGTCATCGGGAGAAGGGAAAGGAGATACTTGAAATCATCCCCCTCAAGGAATAAACATGAAGGAACACAGCAGCTGAGTAGAGCAAATTCAAATGCTTGAAGACTAGAGGGGTCAAACAGAGATGGGAACTAGCCAGCTTTATGTGGAAAGCATGAGGTAGACCAGAAAACCCTTTCACCAGGGGTAGGCATTACAGTCTGTTCCAGATTTTTGTAGCAGCATAGGCCCAGGGCTCTCAGAGGTTCTGATATGTCAAGAGAAGCTGGAAATGGGGATTCATGATGGGTATGTGTGTAAAACTTCTCAGGTTCATTTATAAATGCTAGTGACTAAAATTCTTGGTCTTAAAAACTTGTGCACCAAAGCTTTCTCAGTCAAATATAGAAGACTGTAGGTCAAATGCAGCCTGTAATGAAAATGAGACTTTGGAGCTATAACATTAGACTCAGAGCAATGAACAGCCATGCCTTAGTTTCATCCCTTTTAATGCATCATCCAATAAATATGGAGACTATGGCACCCCCTTTGCAACAGACACTGGGCAGGTTGCTGGGGAGATGTGATCTACCTTCAAGCATCTTGTAATGCAAATGGGGAATATGGACGATGAAATAAGCAATCACTGCTATGTAATATGTACGATGACAGGCAAACGCAGGATCCTGTGGAATGATACTAGATTCAGTCATGAACAGCCAGGCAAGGCTTCTGAAAACAGTGGCCAAGACAAATGTGGTTTTGATATCTCAGCAAAAGCTGTATTCCTTATTTCTACTCTGTCTTCTGATTGGCATGTAAACACCTGCTTAAATGTTTAGCTGGATGCATAGAGACTACTTCATTTAGCATTCCTAGCCTCATTCCATCTCACCCAGTTAGGCTCCCAGTACTCTCAGATTAACACACTGAAAGCTGAAAAATCATGACATTTTCCCCACAGTCCTAAGAATACTCTAGGAAAATTCGAGCAAAAAGCAAAAAAGGAGGAATGAGAAAGAAAACCCTTAATATTAATATGTTAATCTACAACTCTTGTGATGTATTTTAATCATCCCTCTTTTGTCAATAATTTTTTCAACTCTCAAGTTGGTATTTCTGGAGTTGTCCCTGGAATGTACTGAAAACCACACAGTGACTCCACTTCATGGATGGGGGATTTGCTTCCATCACTGTGTGGCTCCAGGGGGACCTCAGGAGATGATAACACAGCCCAAGACCTCTGGAGAAGAGGCATCAGCTGTCTTATGGTGGCAGGACACCTGAGACCATCTTGCACATTCATCCTTGTAAAATTTCCCCTCCAGCTCACATTCACATTGGGCTTATGGAATGTCATTCAGTCCTGCAGCAAACTTCTTTGGTGTAATTGCATTGTTCTTATGGTTACTGCACTGACAAAATTGAATAAAATGAAGTTTTATTTCAATTGAATAAAATGAGTTTATTTCAATCTTAACCTAAGTCAAATTCAATATAGAAACAAAGGTGATTTTTAAAAGATCAGAGAATGTACTGCAAAAGCCAGTATTGTGCTAGCATCTTCCAATGTACTTTGTAAACATAAGCATGCCTCTAAACTTGAGGCTCAATCTATGTTTTTTACAACATTCAGAATCATGTGTGGGTGTGTGTTTTTCCTCCGGAAAATGTCTCCTGACATTTTTTTTTTCCACTTCTGGCAGTCAAGTGGGGCAGGGTGTGGTCCCTTCATTACTTACTTTCTCTTTCTCATTCAGCAAATGTTTGCTCTTTCTTTTCTTTTTCGTTCAACAAATATTTACTGCTATGAGGCAAGCACTATACTTTTCAGTTTATTAACAACCTCCAAAACCCAAAAGATGAGGGGGGAAATGCAAATCTCCATAGGGCCCCTCCATTTGTCAAAGTCAACAAGGCCAGTGGCCTATGCAAATGAGCCTGTTCTGTAAGCATAGCAAGAAGGGAAGTGAATACCCTCTCTGTTTTGATGTGGAAATCAACATGTATTCAACAGCCCTTCATTGCACATCTTCCTACAGGGTGTAATACCCGGTGTGCAGAGCTAGAAGGCAAAAGCTCCTCCCCAAGAAGCTTATAATCTAGGAGGAAAGATAACAACACGCACATGAGTAAGTGAAATCTCAGATAGAGAGACAGAAGGTCAAAAATCAGCCTAAAAATAAAGAGTTTCCCTTAAGGGCTTCAGGGAGGATGCACTTCCCCTTGATCTAGAGTATTACAAAGGCATCAGGGACCAGTAGCCTCTGTTCTGAATCTTGTGAATGGCAGGCGGGATTTTAGAAGTATGGACAAAAAAGGAAAGCATGATTCTGGAAAATAAGGAAAGCCCAGTAGGGAAGGGAGCCACCAGTACTGAATATCATGCTGACAACTGTAGAAGATAAGGCTAGAAAGACAAACCAGCACCACTGGGAGGGCCTTGAAAGACAGACCAAAGCTGATTTAAATGGTAAGACAAGGTGGAAGAGAAATATAAATATACAACAGCTTAGCAACATTAAGCTGTGTTTTAGGGTGATTTGGCTGCTCTGTGTAGAATATACTGGCAGCAAGGAATCTAATGGCAAGATAACCATTCAAAAATGATGAGAGTAACTAATATTAAAACAATAACAATAATTCCAATACTTAAGTAGCATTCACCAGGTCCAGAAATTATTTTAAGCATTTTTGCATATAATAACATATCGATCCCTCTCTAACACCCTGTGAAGTAGATATTATATGATCCTCACTTTTCCAAGGAGAAAGCTGAAACTGACTGCCTGCACACGGTCACCCAGCTTGGGAGGGCAGAGAGAGGTTTTAGACCAGGGAGGCAGGTACCAACAGAGGAGTTGCAGTGAAGATGGAAGGGGAGGGTCTCCACACAGGCCAGGAGGAGCAAGCAGAGGATGCCACGAGCAGCTTCAGAAAGGAAGTGGAGGTGACAGATGCCAAGGCATGCAGGATTTCAAAAAGAAAGAATCTTCCAGAGAGATGAATGGTACAGAGTCATCACAGCAGGTCAGAATTCTGAAAGAGCTAGTGACTTTGGTTACCATGGGGTCACTGGGGCCTTTTGGGCCAGCAGTTTTAAGGCAGGAGGAAAGCATACAACAAGGGTTAAGAATGAATGAGCAATAAGGAAGAAGGGCCATTCAGCAGAGATGACTCTGCTAACACTTTCATGGAAAAAGAATTCACAAAACCAGAAATAATAGTGCGTAGAACACTGATGGAGCTCCATAAATTGTAGCTTTGCTATTAGTACTACTACTCCTATTTTAACAATTTTCCCTGTGATTTTTCAAGGTGAACAATCTTTGCAGGGAAGGTTGGCAGACAGAAAATCAGCGGTAAGCCCTGATGGAAAAGAAAACACACTTAAGAGTATTTCAACTTCATTTCAAGTACCTTGATACATCTGAATGGACAGCCTCAAACCTAATCATTATAAATCATTATAAATATCCAAGTGTTAAGAGACCAGCATTTAGATTCTGGTCTGACCATCCCAGGATTCATCTGAAGGTTTGGTTCAACTATAACAAGTTTCCACAGGTTCCCCTTTTAGCGCAAGACAGATCCCTGGATTCTAACGTTCCTCTGGACAAAGTTTTATCCAATATCAGATTGTGATTACTCAGCAACTTGGACCCGAAAATACCTATGGACAGCACCTCATTGGGTGCAATACACGTAACAACACACAGAAGCTAAAAACAATACACAGATTGAGCAGATCTGAAAGAGCAGATTTTCTGAGGAGAACAATGTCATCAGGGTTTCTCTCACTTCTGAGGGCAACATCAGATCTCGCTTGGCCTCCTCCATCCCCAGCAGCTGGTTCTGCAGCTGACTAGAAAGTAGCGTTATCATAGTTTCTGCCTTTCCCTTGTCAGTCAGAGTTTACAACAGGCTTCCCTGGATGTAATTTTCGTAGACCTTGTAACAGTTCTGTGAAGAAGCCAAGGCAGGAGATTTGAGTCTACCCTAGAGATGAGGAGAAAAAGCCTGAGATGCAATGGATGTAGGTGATGCACTTAGTAGGTGAGGTCGGCATTCACATCCAGACCCTCTGACTCTGCACCCTTTGCTCTTCCCCGAAGTCTTTCCAAATACCAAGTCCCCTCTCTTTTCAAAGGTCAAGGCAAAGCACACCATTCCATGAATCAGACTAGGGTAATTTTCCTTTCATTGTTTTTTTTCTCCTATGACTATGTTTGACCTCCTGAAGATACTTGATCTTTCTTCTGGTCAGACATCAATTCCTGAGGTTTACTTTAATTTTTCATGCCAAAGCTTTAGCATCGTACAGCTTTCATGGGTAACCAAGAAAGCAATAATTACGCTGTATGCTAGAAGGGTAGGTGCCCTTGTTATCTATTTCCAGGAAAAGTTTTTTTAGACTTTTCATCCCTCATGTTTTCTCTTTAATAAATAGTTATCTGGCTAAATTATTCATCACAGAGTGCTTTCTAGAGAAAATAAATTCAAAAACCTATTGTAACACCCTCAAGAAATACATGTCAAAGCCTCAATGATTACTAAGGCACACAAATGGGGCACATCAAAACTTTGCAGGTTGTTAAGAGCAACCTGGGAGTGAGCCAATGCCACCGTCTGGGAGTGAGCCAATGTCACCGTCTTCAGAAAAGGAAGATGGCCACTTGGTCCAAGTTCTTTCCTTTTAAAACAAACCAATTAGCAATGGACTGCCTTTCAAGTTGCAGCTGCAGACTTCATATAATAAGTGATTATATGTCAAAATTATAAGGATATAAGGCCACCAGCGTAAAAAATTCACTACCACAAGGAATATCCAATAATTCTCATGCATATGTCATGCTTTCCTCAGGAATAAATACCTTAGTGTTTCAATATATATGAAACCAAAAAAGCAGGAGACTCAGCAAAATCAGGCTACTGTTAATGATCAGGTTAATAGTATCTGCATAGATTCTCACAAATAAGAAACAAAAGCAAAACAAACAGACAAAAACACCTTTCCATGAGAGCAAGGCAAATCAAGGGATGCTGAAATAATCAGTTGATCAAAGGAGACGTTTATGATTTTCAATATTGGTCAGATTTCCCTCATCCTCTATCTTCTCAAAATGAGATTCCCTGTGTAATGAAATTCATGCTCTAGTTCTTAAGTTAGAAAGCGTCACCCAAATAACAGTTGTCATTAATTGAATATTTTTATTATGCCAGGCACTTTACATATATTATCTGCAATTTAAAAAATTTTTAAATGCTAACTACTATATTTTCCTTTTTATAGTTGGGAAAGCTAAATCTCAGAAAACCAGAATGATCCAACCCAGACCATACAGCTCCTAAGAAACAGATCCAAGATTGAAATCCAAATGTGCAATTTCTCCTGTCTGTCTCCTCCATCACCACCCTATAAAATTATAAGCCCTTTACATCACCATCTATAATACCAGAGCCCTACCAAAGCAAAATACATGGGAAATCAAAGTACGGAAGAGATGTCATAGAACCAAAGAAATTTAGGTTAAGTATGCACTTTAAAAACCATCTATTCCACTATCTTTATTTTTCCAAGTAGGCAATAGCACTCCAAAGGGAAAAATGAAAGACAGTGCCACAACCTGGGACTCCGGACTTCTTACCCAGGGCCCATTTTGCTCACTGCCCCATCTTCCCAAACTCTAGATCTCTTTCACAATCTGCAGAGTTGATGCTGTAACTCTCAAAAGAGCACTGAAGAATTTAACAGATTAAGGTAATAATATTCTTAAAGAGGTTTGAGATTATTTGAGCTTCAGATAAAAAGCCATAATTAGGTTCCCTGCCAGTTTAATAGCATGAATGCTATTGTCATGCCCAAGCCATTAGGAAGCATTATAGGACAAAAGAAAAAATTCACAATGGGGTCTTTCTATGCTTTTAGGTAAAAAGCCTGTTGATGATGAAAAGACCACTAGATTCAAAGTTTGCTTCATCAGACCCTATTAAGCAAGTATTTGCACATCTCCTTTCTTATCTATTAATCTCATTCAGCAAATTCAGAAAAACACAGCATCACAGTTAACTTTTTGAGAAAGCACCAGCCTAACATGAATTTCCAGGCAGACCTCTGCTTGAAAATGAGATTTCTCCTATTAAATGTTATCTTTGAAAATCTTATTCTCCCTCTCATAGCAATCTCTATTCTTGACCACATAATGATAAAGTTGTTGTATAAATTTTACTCACAATTACAGCCCAGTTAGCAGCATCTTCATAGTAGCCTCAACCGAGATCTAACTTAAAAAAAAAAAAAAAAAAAACTCCAGGAAAATTAGTGTAACTCATTCACTTTAACCCTCACCTAACAGTAATAACTTGGACTAAAAGAGAGTTATTTTCTTTCAGAATTTGAATGTGTTGCTACAATTTCTCTTCATTACCAGGTTTACTGTTGAAAGGTCTAAAGTCACTCTGAGTGCTGATAATTAGGATGTGATTTCATTTGTTTCTCTAGAAGATTTTGTGATTTTCTCTTTAACCCTAGTATTATGAATTTTCATAGTAATGTATCTTGGGTCTATTTTTTTTAATTGTGCTGGAGCATATAGTTGTACATTTGGGGGAAATTTTTCTTTTATTATTTCTTTGATTATGTTTTCTCCATTTTATCTCTCCCTCTCTCCCTCTCCCCCCTCCCCCTCCCCGCTATTTTAAAAACACTGTTGGGAGTTATCAGTGATGAACACTTGTGCCCATATGTGTGATAAAAATAAAGAAGGCTGCTTTATTTTTCACAAATTATAATTTTACTTCTGGTTTGATATCATATTCTGCTAACTTTACCTTTGAAAAGGATCTGTCTAATGTGAAGCAAAACCTGAATAAAGGATGGGCAAAGAAATTTTGCAGAAGAGAAACAGTCCTCACCTGTGGTCTTCTGCTTGTGAGTTTTATTTTGGTTTTGTGTTTGTGTTTTTTTTGAGGATCAAGCAGGTTTAGCCAAAGACTTGAGTTCAAGTGCTAAGGAGGGGTCTTTAATATGCCCTGCTCAGAAGGTCAGGCAGTAGATAAAAACTGAGGGATGGATGAAGTGCCAGTGAAGAACAAACTGAATTTGACAGTCGAGTCCCTGTACCTGTAAATCAGTAAGTGTAAATAAGGGCAAAGCAGCTGGATGGGAGGAAGCGGGTCCCCTAGCTGAGACGTGCAGAAACTCCGTATCTGGAGAACACATTTACTTTGCTTTCTTATTCAAGACCACTCTCTCTTGCTCTTACTCACATCCCTACCCTCTCCTTCCTTGTAATCACCTCCACAAATACTCTGGCATCATCTTCCATTATACAAGTAAGCAGTTCTTTCCACATCTTTTCCCTACTTTGAATAAGCAAACCTGTCTAGGTTCTCAGGAAAATATGACCTCAGGATCTACGCTCCGTAAAAAAAAAAAAAAAAAAAAAAAAAAAAAAAGTCGTGCATAGAAATAACACTTTCTCTTGTTATTTTATTTTGTAAATAAAGCATTTTAAATTCATAGTACTTCACATAGCACTTAGAAGGTGCTCAAGGGCTCCAGGGTGGCTCAGTTGGTTAAGCGACTGCCTTCGGCTCAGGTCAGGATCCTGGAGTCCCGAGATCGAGTCCCACATCAGGCTCCCTGCTCAGCAGGGAGTCTGCTTCTCCCTTGGACCCTCTTCCCTCTCCTGCTCTCTCTCTCTCATTCTCTCTCTCTCAAATAAATAAGTAAAATCTTTAAAAAAAAAAGAAGGTGCTCAAAAATATATTTATACATACACAGGGACAAATATTCTTGTCTGTTCTGCTCATGTAAATGTTCTTAGCCACTAATATAGTTTCTGGTCCATGATGATTTCTCAATAAATATTTCTGGAATCCATAGATTTTGTACTTCCCTCTCTTTCCTATAATATCACTAACATCGTGTGGGTTCTAATTTTTCCTATCCCGTTATTAGAAATGACTTGCAACAATCATTTAAGAGAACATCATTCTTTTTTTTTTAGTTTTATTTTATTATGTTACGTTAATCACCATACATTACATCATTAGTTTTTGATGTAGTAGAGAACATCATTCTTGATATAAATGTTGTACAAAATTTTTTCCAGGTAAAATTATTTTTCCTAATTGAAAAAAAATAAAAACCGTATTTTTCTTGCTTCTTTAAAGAAATACACTAATGTAAACTTTTTCAATCAGATCTATCCTGTGAATTTACATTCAGTAAACTTCAATTTGGTAATTCTCTAACTTGCTTGAAAGCAGCATGGTGAAAGGGATTTTTCTACTCTGCTCAGCAAAATGCTACAGACAGGCTGTCTGTTGTTTTACACAGATGGTAATTCCCAAATATGTATATTTTGGAGACTTCATGGTGTATCTTGAAAAAGACAACCATTCTGCAAAGCTTACAAAATATTCCATTCTTCTATTTTAAATCACTGGGGGAATTCAACTTCCATTACTTAAGATAATTAGTTTGACACTGATATAATTAGCAACTGGCACAAAAGGACAAAGATTACAAGATCAGTATAAATAAAGGGAAATTATTTCACTTCTCTAAAGAAATATGGGCTTTCCCCTTTTGCCATTAGTCATAAACAGACAATTAAAAACCTATTAAGTGCTAAATCAGCTAAAATAAATAATGTGTCTTCTTTATGGTTAAAGTTCAGCTTAGTTGTTGTTAATGTAAAAACCTAGGAATAGGGGTGAGAAAGAAAAACAGATGAAAACCAAGCACCTTCTTGGGCTCGGTATGAAAGATATCCCAATGGGCATTCTACTATAAGGGCACAAGTTTAAAGTTGTAACCTGATAAAGTTCTCAAAATAGGAAATGTCGGAGCTGGGGTTTGATCTTCAATATCTCAAACTCTCCTGTATATTACCACTCTTACTATATTTCATCTGTAACAAAGAAAGTATATTTTCAAGGGATATTTTTAAGCATTTTTTATAATTTTGATTCCAACTATAATTCAAATACAATATTGTTTTTCTCACAAGGTTTTGCCCCTACTCTTAGAGTAGATCATTTCTGAGACTGCTATAATATTTATGGAAAGTATGAATTATTCTAGCTCACGGATACCTTATTTTCTACCAAAAATCCAAATAATGTCATCTCTTAAAATGTAGGTATCCTTAACAAAGCCTTTCCTCTTTCAGCTTCCTTCTTTGGCACTTGCTTAATTTATAAGAATAAAACACTATAACAGGGCTCTTAAAATGCCTTGAGAGACTTTCATTATGAAATTGAACAAATAAAGTTGCCTATACATCATGTTGTCAAAAATCAGAGGATCTCTATAAAATTGGAGCAGTGAGCAAATGAGGGGAAGAAAATTCAACCAATAAGGATGTTCTTAGTAAAACTAATAGAAGTCCTCTCTAAACACACTTGTATCAACATTATAAAGGAAGACCTAATGACATTCTATTTGACTGAAATCCAAATCTATTGAACTTTCAGACAAAGTAAACGGCCTATTTATTCTTGAATGAACTACATAATCAGCTAAATGCTTCAGTCTGGTCCATCTTCCTCCACTAGATTATCCCCTGAAATAGTGTCCCGGATCCCCACTGACACCCTCGTGACTGAGTGAAAAGTCTTTTTTCCCCTAATACAATTAGGAACACATTTACTACTGTTTTTGTTTTTTCAGTTTCAGATCATGCTTCAAAAATTCCAACATAAGCAGTCATCATTTAAAGGAAAAGGAATCTATTAAAATCATGTAATGTTATTATAATCCTTTATTTTACACCAATCTTAAATCTACATTCTCATCTTTGTGTTTGGAGATGAAATAAAGGCCTGTGAATGATTACCATTTGTTTCAAATGCATATAATTTACCAATTCAAATAAATTATCCTTAATCAATGAGAATTTCTTTTTAATTTTAGTCTCCCATTTAACTGATGTAATCATGTAAAATTATATTGATGGTGGTATGTTAATTGCTGGGGACAAAGAAGAGTCTCTGAAATACTCAACTTAAAATCCTTGTCAGTTCTACTGAGCACTGTGGGCAAAAACAGGAAGAACAAAAGGAAATGTACCTTTACAGACTCCAAAAGCATTTTTAATTAGATCCCAAACTGACATAAAATGTGATTTGCATTCATAAAAAAAAATGTTGACGATTTCTGTTGTGGGAGAGGCATTTTGATATTAAAGATTCATAATTTTTCTTTTTCCAGATGTAAAAAGAAGTTATTTTAATGAATAAATTTGAAAATATGCTAGGTACTCCATTGCTTAATAGATGATATAAAAATACTGGTCCACTCTTGGCAAAAAATAAAACTAGCACTTAGCTAACACCACACACGAAGGTGAATTAAAAATCTAAATATAAGGTATTGGGGCACCTGGGTAGTGCAGTCAGTTGAGCATCTGACTCTTGGTTTTTGGCTCAGGTTTCATCTCAGGTCGTGATCTCAGGGTCCTGAGATCAAGCCCTGTGTCAGGCTCCCTCCCAGAGTCTGCTTGAGCTTCTCTCTCCTTTCCCCTGCCCCTCCTGCTTGGGCTCTCTCTCTCTCTCTAGAATAAATAAATAAATCTTTAAAAATAATCTAAATAATGGCTAAAATTAACAAGTCAGGGAACGACAGATGTTGGCGGGGATGTGAAGAAAGGGGAACCCTCCTACACTGTTGGTGGGAATGCAAGCTGGTGCAACCCCTCTGGAAAACAGTATGGAGGTTCCTCAAACAGTTGAAATTAGAGCTACCATTCGATCCAGCAATTGCACTACTGGGTATTTACCACAAAGATACAAATGTAGGGACCCGAAGGGGTACGTGCACCCCAATGTTTATAGCAGCAATGTCCACAATAGCCAAACTGTGGAAAAAGCCAAGATGTCCATCGACAGATGAATGGATAAAGAAGAGGTGGTATCTATACACAATGGAATATTATGCAGCCATCAAAAGGAATGAGATCTTGCCATTTGCAACGACGTGGATGGAACTGGAGGGTGTTATGCTGAGTGAAATAAGTCAATCAGAGAAAGACATGTATCACATGACCTCACTGATAAGAGGAATTCTTAATCTCAGGAAACAAACTGAGTGTTCCTGGAGTGGTTGGGGGTGGGAGGGATGGGGTGGCTGGGTGATAGACATTGGGGAGGGTATGTGCTACGGTGAGCACTGTGAATTGTGCAAGACTGTTGAATCACAGATCTGTACTTCTGAAACAAATAACACAACATAGTTTAAGAAAAAAGAAAAAGAAGAAGATAACAGGAGAGGAAGAAAAGGGGAGTATGTCAGAGGGGGAGACGAACCATGAGAGATGATGGACTCTGAAAAACAAACTGAGGGTTCTAGAGGGGAGGGGGGTAGGGGGATGGGTTAGCCTGGTGATGGGTATTGAGGAGGGCACGTTCTGCATGGAGCACTGGGTGTTATGAACAAACAATGAATCATGGAACACTGCATCAAAAACTAATGATGTAATATATGGTGATTAACATAACAATAAAAAAATTAAAAAAAAAAGAAAAAAGAAAAAAAAAAGATCATCTGGCTTTCACTGGGAGAAGGAGGTGGAAGGAGATCAGGGAAATAAAGTTTTTCTACCAGACCAGGGAAAGAAAGTAGTGATTTGGGCTAAACAGACGACTGAGAAGCTAGTGAGAAGCGAACACATTAAAGATATATTTAGGAAGGTTTGCTGATGGACGAGAGGGAAGAAATAGCAATCGTGACTCAGAGTTTTGGCTTCAGTCGTGTGGCAGCTTGGAATCCAATGTGCTGTGATGCAAAAGTCTGAATGAGGGAATTAGGGATCCCAGGAAGCAGGAAATCTACCTGCAGATAAGAGCCCCATCTCCTATACCCCGGAAGACTAAGAGTCACTGGGGGTATGCGGCTGGGAAGCAAGGCTTCCCTCGGTGGTTTGGTGTGGATGTCGAAGGCCTCTGGGAACACAAGTGGCTTCCAGTGACCATTCTGGTGACCTAGGTGCTATGCCCACCCCTTCCAGATGAAACCTCATTGACTTCCTACCATGGCTCTGGGAGGTGGCTATTATTAGCTGCATTCAAAAGACGATGAATTCAAACATCCTATTTTGTACCTTATTCGAAGTCATTCCATAAATGACAGGGTTGGGATTCCAACCTATGACCATAAAAGTACAGTGTGTACAATCTATCTTCCAGCTCTTGATTAGAAAGAGTGGCAACCCATGTCCGTCTCTGTGGGTAGTTGGGGGTGGGGTGGGGTATGCTGAATCATGCTTGTTTTCGATCCAGTTCTATCATCGTCAACAGAAAGCACGCAAGCAAGTCCCTACTAGTATAGAGGTGCAATTCAGTCTCACTCAGGCATTATAAAATATCTACCATGTGGCAGGCACTGGGCAACTTTGCAGGTCAGCCAAAAAGGCACACTCCCTGCTATTATGCAGCATAGAGCCTAGCAATCTGTCATGCTCAAAATACAATTTTCTTTACACAGTGCCA
This sequence comes from Callorhinus ursinus, assembly GCF_003265705.2. Classification (NCBI taxonomy): domain Eukaryota; kingdom Metazoa; phylum Chordata; class Mammalia; order Carnivora; family Otariidae; genus Callorhinus; species Callorhinus ursinus. The sequence continues at coordinate 43,429 of NW_027397244.1, read as the reverse complement.
CACAAGTAGGCCAGATTAGCCATGCACACACATGATTCACATACAAGGTCAAAATGCTGTGTGCCACGGGCGACAAAATGCCAGGTGAGCTGCCACACTGTAGGAGATAAAGTGCTAGTGGGGCAGACACCAGGGAAGTTGAGAGCAGCAGCAGATTACTTGGGACAGAAAGGTCACAGGAAGCTTTATTTATCGATTAAGTAAACACCTGGAACATAATTGGGTCTGAACCAGGTGATATTGGAAGGCATAAACAACACCTGATTTCCCCTCAAATTAACTATTAACATATACACGGAGATATTAAAAAGCAGTCAAACTCTTCTAAAACTAGATCTAAATCTCAGAATAAAGGAGATTATACTCTGGTGCAGAGATTAGCAACCTTTTCCTATAAGGGACAGAGAGAGAGTCTTGTTGGCTTTGCAGACCACACGATCTTGGTTAACATCTGCCCTAGGTTGTATTACAGCCAGAAAGCAGCTTGGGCAATCCATATGTGGATGGGTGTGCTGTGTTCCAGAAGAATGTTATTTGCAAAAACAAGTGATGTGCCACAGCTGGTCCACAGACCACAGTTTACTAACCTCTGCTCTAGTCTCATACTGCTCCCTAAATGTAAAAGAATTACTGTCACTCAAGTTGCTGAGAACATAGGGAAGAAATTGAGCCTAATTGGGATATGTCAAACAAACAAACAAAAATCTTGGAAGAAATCAATGTAAGGTGAGAGTGATGTGGAATGGTGGAATCCTTTCTCTTAAGGGGTTTTCCCAGGATAGAAAATATAAATAAATTCCAATCATGGAGCAACACGGCAGACAAGGCCAAAGAAGAAAACTGTGTGCAGACACCCAGTACGTGGCTTGGTAACAACCACCAGGAGCGCAGTGTTTGGCTACCTTGTCAGCATCAGCCTTCTCAACTCTCTTGCCTCTCTTGACCTGTCTCAGCGGAAAGAACTTGGTGAGCTGAGGTCGCTCACTGAAGTCAAAATCCAGTGAAATTTTATGAAGCCTTCCATGCTTTGGCTGAGGTATTCCTGTTTTCTTCTCTCTTTTCCTATTTTTTTCTTGTTCCATCAATAATGATTAATTTTTAATAAAAGTTTTACATCAAAGTGAACTTCAATCATCCATTCAACAACTTTGTATTGGGTACCTGCGATGGCCCTACTCCTGAGTGCATCCTATGTCACTGCACTGTGTTAGAGCTGGAAATGAGTTAGTGAGGAAGCCACTCACATCATCTCTACCTACTGGAATTTATAGTCCAGATGAGGGGACACAAAAGAAGATCACAAAGAAACAAAACTGCAGCCTGTGGTTAGCTGCTTTGAAGGAAATGAACAAACTGCCAAGATGGAGAATCCCATGGGGAGGGATTTAGATAAAACAGAGAAAGTTTTTTATGGAGACATTTATTTAATTAAAGTTCCTTTAAATCCAGACCAGAAGTACTGTTCCAGAAACTGTTTAAAAAACCATTAGGGGAGCACCTGGGTTGAGCATCTGATTCTTGATTTCAGCTCAGGTCATGATCTCAGGGTCCTGGGATGGAGCCTCACATCAGGCTCTGCACTCCGCAGAGTCTGCTTGAGGTTCTCTCTCTCTTTCCCTTTGTTCCTCCCTCCCTCTCTCTCTCTAAAATAAATAAATCTTAAAAAATATAAAAACAAAAATAAAATTAAAAACTATTGGGTTTAGGGGTGCCTGGGTGGCTCAGTTGGTTAAACCGCTGCCTTCAGCTCAGGCCATGGTCCCAGGGTCCTGGGATCAAGCCCCACATCGGGCTCCCTGCTCATGCAGGAAGCCTGCTTCTCCCTCTACCTGCCGCTCCCCCTGCTCATGCTCTCTCCCTCTCTCTCTCTCTCTCTCTCTCTCGCTCTCTCTGTGTGTCAAATAAATAAATAAAATCTTTAAAAAAAAAACCATTGGGTTTAAGCATACTGGGCCAGTAGGAAAGAGGAAATACAGTGAAAAATTAGACTGAAAAAAACAGAGAAAAGATCACATCACGTTGAAAGAGTCTTCGGCAAGACCTCGGTAAGGTTTGGGTGTTTCCTCCTGAATGCAGCTAGAAACCAGTAAAAATGGTTTTGAGCTAGGAAGACCAATCAAGTTGCCTTTGAAGAATGTTTGTAGAAGGGGAACAGTGTAAGTATAGAGAATATAATGGGAGCGATCATTGCTACAGACTAGAGGTGAAATGACAGTGGCTTCCTCAGTATAGGCAGTAACAGGAGAAATGGAGGAATTGCCAAATTTCAGATTTATATTGGAGGAAGAAACAACACTCATTTGGTGGATGAGTTAAAAGGTTTATTGGTGTGGGTGAGTAGGAGGTGATGGCACAGGAAGGGAAAGGATCTGGAGAAATCAGGAGTAAGTCACCAGGTTTTTCATGGTGGTTACATCAACTTGCATTCCTACCAACAGTGCACAAGGATTCCCAGAGGGTACTCTGCTAAGTGAAATAAGTCAGAGAAAGACAAATGCCACATGATTTCACTTACATGCAGAATCAAAAAACCAAAACAAAGAAACAAACCAACCAACCCAAAACAAAACAAAACAAGATATATAAACAAAAAAATACAGAAACAGAATCATAAATATGAAGAACAAACCGGTGATTGCCACACGGGGCAAAAGGCAAAATACATGGAGTAGATTAAGAGATACAAAGATATTGAATCAATTATATTCCGTAGGTCTTCTACACCCTTACTAATTTTTATGAGTTGTTTGTATACAATGAATTAAGCTTCCTGCAACAATGTGTTATGCTGTCTTTCACCGTGAAATTTCTATAGGTTTTTAATTATGGAATGTGAGGCTATGTCATTTCTGTGCAGGTATTTATTCTCATGTATTTCTTGTGGAAATAAGAAACTTTATCATTAAAATACCATAATAAATAGTGCGCTTAATTAATATAACATGTTCAGATTTACTTATATCATAGTTTGTCATGCTTCATGATGGTACTACTTTGTTTTTCAGTCTTCCACTCTGTTCTTTTTCTTACACATATTCTATGAGTATGTCTTGGGGTTACTATTAAATATTTGAAAGTTTAGTAATTGCTCTTACCTTTATTAATACAATGTAATCTCATATTTTGAAACCTGTATTTCTTTTCTTTTTTAAGATTTATTTATTTGAGAGAGACAGCACGAGTGGGTGGGGAGGGGCAGAGGGAAAGGGAGAGAGAGAATCTCAAGCAGACTCCACGTGGAGCACAGAGCTCAACGTGGGGCTTGATCCCAGAGTCGGAAGCTTAACCGACTGCACCACCCAGGCGCTCCCCTATATTTCTTTTTCTAGTATCTACTTACCTTTCTTTCCCTATACCACTGACAAAATTTGTACCTCCACTTTCTTCCAAATGCCTTCTCCTCCTGCATTACCCAATTTTAGTTCGTTGCCTTACTTTCTTAGTTCTAATTTAATCTTATACCTTTAAATGTTTATGCATATATTATTTTATATATCACCTTTAAATGCCATTTAAAGCAGTTCGCCCTCAGCTATAAAAGATGAGGAACCCAGCCTATATACCCCACCTTTCACCTTCTCTTCCACCTCCCATCCCAAATTGTGTCATAGATAAACCATTTCTATGCTTTTATCATTTCTAACACTTTCTTTCTGTTATGTAACCATATTTCTGAATGGCCTTTTTCCTTATTATTATAGTTAAAAATATTTAATGTTTATCACCAGTCTTTTTGCCATAATTCCTTCCATTTTTATTGGCAGAATATTTAAAGAATTTGGAAACTAGATCCCTAAAATTATTACATATTAGAAAATTTTTTTAGCTCCCTTTACTTTGAACAATATGTTGTCTAAGTTTAGGAAGATGGGTCACACTGCCTCTCCCTAAAGACAGAAGAGGTACTGATCTGTTGTTTCATAATGCTAAATATTGCTGAGGAGAATTCTGAGGTCAGTCCGTATATGGGACTGGTTCTTCCTTCAAGCTTCCGAAAGGATTCCCTTGTATTTTAGAAGTCAAGCCATTAGGATATTGATACCAATCATGTTATGTCAATTTTTCCAGAGTGGTAGCTTTTGAATCAGAGATTCCAGTAAAAATATTTACTCTCAAAATTTCTTCCTATCTGGAAAAATAAGTTTAAATGTTTTTTCTCCATATGGGTATTTCACCTTTTCAGAGACAACATTTATGTAAATTAAAATTTTTTGTGTGTTGTCTTCCAGATAAACATTTTAACTCATTGTTCATTTAAATTTATTTTGTTTCACTTTTTTTCAATTTCCATGTCCTTTATGATAGTTCAGCAGTTTCTAGTCTCCTTCGTGTTATTTCCAATGTTAACTTTCATTTCTATGTTATTTTAATATTCTTTTCTGCTATTTTCCTTACTTTACCTACTTATATGTCACCTCTTTCTGTTTTGTTTTGTTTTGTTTTTAATATGTTTTTCCTGAGTTGCTATTTTCTGGATCTCTGCTTTGAGAATTGGTTTTAAAGAGGTTATTGCTTTATTAAGGTATGCTGTTTAATTATGGTAATATATTTGGCCATTCGTTTCATTTTCTCTGTGGCAAAATTCTCATGGTGAATGTTTTTCACCTGTTTTCTATTCTCTTCTACCTATTATTCTTTGAGTTGAGTACCTTTGTATTAATCCTGTAATGGTTCATTTTTTCGCCCACTCCCTTTAAATAGGGTAAGTCTTCCTAGACTCTGAGCAGGAAGTTTCTCTTTGAATATGGTCAATATTGGGAATTCATGTTAGGAGGGGCCAAGGTGGACTCTAGTATATAAGCAATTGTCCCTGGTTGGCCATGAAACACATTATAATGGGTTTTTGAGTTTAGGTTAGCTTAGCCTTTACTTCTCCCCAGCAAAGAGAGATCAGCAACTCAGGACTGCTCCCAAAGGTGCTTTTCCTCCAGCCTGGTGGCCATCTGACTCCTTCCTATAAGGTGGGAAGTCTCAATGGGACCTGTTCCATCTCAGGTCCTCCAGGTGCCCCATCACATGGCATGGGCATTGGGTTCTAGGGACACTCCAACTTGTTCTTATTGTTCCAGATAAAACATTGTTTGCTCCGAAGGGTATACCTACTGTATCTACTCTTGAAACTGCATACTAGGATCTGGGACCCTTCTTCATATATTTGACTGAGCATTAGTTTCCCTAAAGGTTGAGTCTCTTCCTGCTTATTTTAAGTTAAATTTTCATGAGGAGAAAGGACTGTATTATCTTTACTCTGCCATTATACACTCAAAAGTCTCCTACATTTCAAAAATATTTTATGTCTATAAACTATACTTTAGCCTTATCCAATTATATGTAATTTGGTAAGCAATACCATCCACAAAACTAAAAAAAAAAAAAAGAAAGGAAAATGCAGTTCAGGGAAGTTACATGATTTGTCCATGGCAACACAGCAAATTAATATCATATTTGCATGAAAAATCATATGCTTTTGTTTCTAGGTTAATTATTCTTTCCATTAAGAACATGTTCGGTCTAGTTATTTATTTCCCCCCTAGAAATTCATCACAGTGTTGGGCCAATGGAACAACATAATAGCAATTTAATCTGTGCCTCACATTTACAAAAAGCCCCAAATTTGTACTCATGTTCAATTATGCAATACACACCAAATTTTTGTAGTTATAAATATTTTTACTATTTTGTGACTTGCTTAATTATATTGTATTGCACTTTGTGTCAAAACATTCATTTTTTAAATCCTTTTTTAAATTGCACTCATACATTAAAATGTTTTAGTTCTCCTTGGAACTCTGTGGGGTCTGTGTCTGCCCTTGTTCTAGAGTTCTGTGAGGAAGGTCCTATTGGCAGTCATATCTATATATCCACTGGGGACTTCTGAGCATCAGGGGCCATCACCAGGTATCTGATTATACAGGTGATCTCTGGTCCAAAAAGAGAAATGATTGGAATTTTGGACTTGAGAGACTCAGGCTAACCAATTTTAATCAAACTGTAAGTCCCCTGATCTGAAATGGAAAATGAAGGCTTCCCCTAATACCAGGGCTCAAGGGTAGGAAATGATAAAGGAGCATAGTGAAATGTCCCAGAAAGACAAGAAGTCACAGAGAAGTGAAAAGAATAAGAGACCCAGAATGCTAGCTTAGAGTACCATTTCTTACAAGGTCATCTGGCAGCATCATGTTCTTTCTATTCAAGAGGAGAATCTACTTAAGAACCTTTTATTGAATCTTCTCCACTTCACCATCCCCCTTTCATTATAAAAATCATTCCCAGAGTCGGTCAACATCATTTACTGAGTATTTCTAATCAAAACAATGAAAAAACAATATTCTGAAGAAACATTAGTGTACCATCTCAAGCACAATTTCATATTTCAACTTTGTCACGGGATGAAATTAGATGTAAGGTAAAGGAATATTCAAGATGAGAAAGGAAAACACTTTAAGCTTTATTCCTTAATCAAATTTGGTACTGAAGTATTCCTCAAAAGCCTTATAAGAACTTCTGTTAGTGCTCACCGCACTCTCAATTACTACTGCCATTTATGATTGATTTCAAGGTTTCATTTTGCCATAACAACTTTAACATTCATTTCTCTACTTGCATAGGCCCAAACCACCCAGAAAAATGGCAGAGTAGGCAGCAGAAGTATAAAAAACAAAGAATAACTAGATTTGATAAGCAAGTATCAAGTTCAAAATCAATACAGATGCAATAAAAAAATACTCAGCCACTGAACACGAGGGTGAGTCACTTGGCAAGAATTCTTCCTGCAGTATGTCTCCATAAAGACAAAGAAAGCAGAGAACAGCCATGACAGAATAAACAGTTCCAAGTTTATAGTCATTAACTAAACATCGGATATTTGGATAAAAGGAAAAGCAACAGTGAGCACAGACTGAGGCACTCTTGCACTTGTTGAGAAATTAAAAGCCCAGGTGGAGGGCGCAGAGGGCAGAATGCATAAAGGGGAACAAGGAAAGATGACATTTTCATGCCTGAACCATGAGATGGGTGACAGTGGAGACAGATAAGAAAGTATCATATACACCTCCAACATCTGGCTCTTAGTGGATTCACAGGAAAAACAGCAAGATGTTTTAGCCTATTTACAGTAAATAAAAAGAACAATTACCTATCCTTGAAAGAGGTTTGGCTCCCTGCTTGTCAACTGAGAGTTTCTGGAAAATGTATTTCTAAGTTTTTTTTTTCTAATAATAGTAATAATAATAGTGAACAATTATTGATCACTGAATAATATGTGAGGCCCATCCTGGAAATATAGAGACGAAGGAGATGAGAATTTGAATCCGGTCCAAGAGATGAAGAGTTGAATGTGGTCCAAAATGAGAATTTGGGGATCAACCAACTGATTTAGGGCAAATTATGTGAACATTTTGAGCCTCAGTTTCCAACCTGTAAGTAGAGATAAAACAACTACTGCATAGAATGGTTAGCACCAAATAAAAAGTCGAACATACAGTATATTCACAATGCCTCCAATGTGTCGAGAACCCAGTGAACGACTGCTATCATTATGCATTTGCTAATTATTCCCACAAGAATTTTAGGACAGAAGCTCTAAGATTATTTCTCTTTCAGAAAAATTAAAACCTGGGTTTTATAGAGCTTTAGTACTCCACTGATGGTCATATAGCTAATAAGTAGAGAAGGAGGGTTCAAATCAAAGATCCACAAGGACCCCAAAAAATGGCTGTGTAGAGTGTGCCTCTGGACAACGCTGTTCTGCAAATTCTGTTCTTCTGACAGATGGTTTTAGCTCTATCTGCTTTTCTGGGATAGAGTTTGGAACTGCGAGTAGTCCTACACATGACCAAATGTCCTCAGCTTCCAGAAATAGTCATAGAAATAAGAACTCCTTGCCATACAAATGAGTAAGTGGCCCCTCTTGAGGAACTCTGGGCTCAAAGAGAAGACATAAGATCTCAGTATCCTGGGAGTAATTGTGTCTCTTGCTGGGAAAACTGGAAGCTGGAGGAATGTGTTTACTTCCTTGACTCAACATGTTAAGTTTGGAAGTTTTCCGCTTTTTTTTTTAATATTTGAGTAGTACCCAGATAGAGTATTGTGGTAAAAATGTAAGAAAATTAGAAATATTATTGTACTTGGAGATACCAACGAGACCCCACCCAAAGGCCTCAAGTTGAATAAACAAACAAAAAGTATTACAGATCTTGACAAGGTAATTAATAAGGTGTAAGTAATGGAGGTTTGGAGAGAGCTCACAAAATGGCGTATGGCAGAGACATGCCACATGCTCTCAACTTACTTCAACAAAAAAGAAATATTAAAATAGAATTAAACGGCAAGCAATACTAAAGAAATACATACAATCTCTCAAACATTTCACCTTAAACATCACACAGTGATTGTGCAAGTGGAAATGTGGGGAGAAATATTCAATTTTAGGAATATCCCAAGGATATTCAGTGCTTTACATGTATTTAATATTGTATAAATACACATATATACAATCACACACACATATGTATATAATCATATCTATACATATTATATATATATACATCTATATATAATATGGCACACAAAGATTGAAAACACTTAGAAAGATATGATTTACACTTTTTTCAGTCTGTCATTTTTAGTCATTGCCATCAAGATGAAGTTTCCTTGGATGAGAACTGATTCCCTTATCACACCCAATTTATTTCTAAAAAATGTTTTCTTTAGAGTGTCTGTTCCTAGATATGGAAGAAAGTCCCCAGAGACCACATTTAGGCAGATTGTCCTCATGAAGGATAGTTTTCCCTCATTATTCCTCTGACACTAACCATCATCTGTTGTCATTTACACTGTTACATTCTGGAACATGTTGCATTGCTTTCTTATAACCATCATATTGATAATGACTGTGATTTTAATTACTTGGATTAACATTTGTGTGTGCTAGCATCTAGCTTGTGTGTATACTCATCTAATGGCTAATTGCTATTTGTGTTTTCTTGGCCATGCTGTTGTGGTATAAAATGCCCTCAGTTAGGAACCAAACCATGTGGCCTTGCTTAATGTATTTGTTCTACCTGCTGAACGATAGTCTCCATCTGATTCCTACTGGTAAGAAAAAGACACTAATACTTACCATGCAAGGTGTTACATGTGTGAGAGATAATTTATGCTTAAGGTTCATCCTTTCATAAATCAGTGTCTAATTAATGCAGCCTCTAGTGGCAGTAATGAAAATATTAGTGTATGTTTTTTAGATTATATATGTTCTTTCTTTGCAAATTATAATCAACTGATTTTAGGTTTAAACACTGTTGATATAATTTGTCATTTTTTTCTTTGCTGCTCTTTTGTCTCTTGTTTTCCCATATGAGCATTTAGTATATTATTTTTATTTACCTTTTAGTTTCCTGATCAGAATACAATTTCTTTTTCTTGCTAGCCCACACATATAAAACAGTGTTTTACCTGCTAATTTATCCATAATAGCACACTAAAGATTTTGATATCTAATGATTATATTTTCAACATTATTTTTCCTTATCATTTAAAAATTAAATCATTTTGGGATGCCTGGGTGGCTCAGTCTGTTAAGCATCTGCCTTCAGCTCAGGTCATGGTCCCAGGGTCCTGGGATCCAGTCCTACATCAGGCTCCTTGCTCAGCAGGGAGCCTGTTTCTCCCTCTGCCTGCCACTCCCCCTGCTTGTGTTCTTTTCTGCCAAATAAATAAAATATTTAAAAATTAAATCATTTTAGCAGTAATGAGTGAGGCATGTCTGTATTTCCCCGTTCATTTATTTTCTTTTCCCACTGACTTGTTTTAAAAAGTCTCTTGTATTTCTACATTAACGGTAATGCTTGTTGAAACATACACTCTTTACCTTGCAAAGAAAAGCAACTTTCTTTCCTATTATATTTTAGTATGTTTATGGCTAATAGCTGTAGAATTTTTATCAGATACTTTCTTGGCAATTGAGATAACTACATAGATTTTAACAATTTTTTGATGTGTTCTGTTAAGTTAATAATTTTCCTGGCATGATAACAGCTCAGCATTCTAGAGTTAAGTCCTGTGGTTTCAATACAGAAGGCTTTTCACATTTACATCCTATTTGCTAATATTATTGTGGATGTTTTCATTCGTTTATTCAACCAAATAATTAGTAAGCAAGCACTTGCTGAAAAGGATTGTGCCGGGCTCTGCAGAGGTTCAAAGATGAATAAAAGAAAAACAATTGTCAGGAAACTCAGTCTACTGGAGGGGGCAGACATGAACACAACCATAATGCTAGACATTCTGTTTTATGCATCTTAAAAGTGTTCTTTTATTCATGGACAAATATTTATTGATATTCTTCCATGTGCTAGAAACTGTACTTGTAACAGTGGACAACCTGACAAAGAAAACAACATAGTGCTGCCTTCAGAGGACTCCCAGCTCCCAGTCTAGCTGAAAACATCCAGTAAAGAGTAAAACACACACACACACACACACACACACACACACACACACACACTGAGATTCTCTGAATTTAATCTGTGCTCCAGACCCTTGACTTCTTCACCCATTTCAGTTGCAGCTGTTATGACTGACTCTCAGTGGGTCTGGCCACTCTGCCCTCTGGAGTAGAGAAGCTGCTCTGGCTGTCTTAGGAGGCACCTTCCAATTAGGTATCAGCTACTTAAGTATTGTTTCGGGTTTTATTTTCTAGTGAACTCTGAGCTGAACATACCCTAAGAGGAAATACTTGAGATTCACAAAAAGATTTTATCCTGATGATTTAGAGAAAGACTCTATTTGTGAAAATGATGTACTGGTAACGGAAGAAACTTTCAATCTTACTACAATTCAAACATAACATGACTTCCGTACAAATATAATAACAATATGATTTTCATATAACTTAGCCAAAAGCAAAATGGAGAGAACAGAAAACAACAAAAAAGCTACACAATATGATATGAAGGGGACATGGGATATAAAGAAGATTAGAAAGAGAAAAATCATTCAAAAAATCCACATTGGAGGCACCAAAGAGCAGGATTAATCCTGAGGATAGGGAAGATGAAGTTAAGGGGCTGGCCTAGACTGTAGAAGAAAAAAATTAATAAATAAAAACAAGAAAAACATGGCGAATATGGAGGAGAGACAATGGAGAGTTTCCATCTGATTACTTGTTATTCTTAAAGAAGAACCTAAATAACCCAGGAAGTGTTATAAGAGAAAACTTTCTTGGTCAAAAGGTCTTCCTCAGTTTTAGGCATGCCCTTGGGAAAGGCAGCAAACCAAGCAATCAGGGCCTGATCTGGTCTCTGCCACATTTCTCACGGTAACTTCCCAGGGAACTAATAAACCAGGTCCTATCAGTTCTAGAAACGCTGCCTTGGGATAATGTTTGTACCTTTCCTTAAAGACTGACTGAAGAAGTGTCTACACCACATGGTATGCTTGTCTAAATCCCTCATCCGAGATATGGCCCGTACTACCAAAGTACCTCACACTTCTCCTTAGTTCTTATCACAACTCATGTTAACTCCTGACATATTTATGAAATTGCTGTATTCTGTCACTCACACCAGATTGTAAGCTCCATGAAAGAAGAGCTTCCCTGCTTCTGACTAGATCTTTGGATAATTTTGACGTATAGACAAAACATTAAAACAATGGGAAGAAGTTAGTTTAATATTGATAAAGGTAAAATGAAGTATTACTTCACAGGAAATGTATTGGGCTAAATGACATGACATCAAAACATTAACTCATTTATCTGACACAAATTGAAGGCCTTCATTCCATGTTGGGCACTGTAACCAACTAACACAAGAAAGCTTAAAGTTTAAGAGAAGAAAGGCGCAATGTCCCAACAGAAAACCGCAAGCAACAGAAGAGAACAGGGCATGGGAAGCTATGTTGAGGATTTGGAAATGGAAAATCACGGATGGGGGTGACTGCTCTGGTACCACCATGGAGAATGGATCTGTGTCTCTCTTCCTATCTGACCAAAAACAAGGGAACTTCAAAATGGCATCAGTAATAACTGTTGGCAGCTCAACAAAACAGCTGGCTATGCCCTGGACATAATGACAATGATATTCTTGAGACTCAGGTAAGGAGGGATCATTCCTCAGAAGCCCAAGGTCTGGTTCCTTAGGGATTTTACAGCATATACATTGATTCACCTACTTCATTTTATCCACCTTTATCTCTTCTGTATTTGTTACTTTCTTTTGTTTTAAATCTAAACTCTGCTTACACTTTTCTCTGTCTTTAACCCTGTTTGTTTAATTTTGGTTCCTCCCTGTCCTGATGAGCTTTATGCAGAATTATCCCCCAATTTCTATCTGCTTGTATCTAAAACTAAGGAAACAGGCCCTGGCAGGTTTTAGAGTCCTGATGTGTGTGGTCAGAAGAACTGGTTGAAGGCATTTAGATTCTGGGGTCAAAAAGTTGCACTGGGGCGCCTGGGTGGCTCAGATGGTTAAGCGTCTGCCTTCGGCTCAGGTCATGATCCCAGGGTCCTGGGATCGAGTCCCGCATCGGGCTCCCTGCTCCTTGGGAGCCCGCTTCTCCCTCTGGGCCTCTCTCTCTCTCTCTCTGTCTCTCATGAATAAATAAATAAAATCTTAAAAAAAAAAAGTTGCACTGGGCGGGGGGGGGGGGGGGCGGAAAAGCTGTGTGTACAATGATGATGCTACTTCAAACATGTTAAAAAATAAAGAAGAAGAAAGCAAAATCTTAGTATATAAAACATAACTTTGGGGGCGCCTGGGTGTCTCAGTCGTTAAATGTCTGCCTTCAGCTCAGGTCATGATCCCAGGGTCCTGGGATCGAGCCCCACATCAGGCTCCCTGCTCTGCGGGAAGCCCGCTTCTCCCTCTCCCACTCCCCCTGCTTGTGTTCGCTCTCTCGCTGTCTCTCTGTCAAATAAATAAATAAAATCTTTAAAAAAAAAAACATAACTTTGGAATGACTGCTTTTGACTTTTATATTTTGTGACCTAATTTTTTTCTTCCCTCTATCTTGCCAAAAGAAAAAAAAAATTGGCAGTAAGTAGAATTCAAATGAAAAAAACATGCCTAGAAAAAAACCCGAGTTCTAAATCAAGTCTACTCCACAATCAAGAGCTCTAATCATTTTATAAATATTAAAGATGTTGCAAAATGAAAATGTCTTCCATCGGCACTGCTGCAGTATTTAATCACCCAGCCATGTGTGCAGGACAGAGAAGGAAGCAGAAGAACCAGAGCAAAATTTCTACTTTGGGCTTTTTCCCTATATGAGGTTAATGTATTTTAAGTTCTTATTTATGGAAAAAAAATCAATCAAATGTGTTCCTAACAATTTTGAAAAAAATGTAGTTTTAAAAGTAGTATCAAAACAAACTAAAACTTAGGAAGCAAATATGGTTACATGGCATATACTAATAAGCATGTGGTATTGAGATACAGATGTGATATCTGTAATATTTTTAAAGACAATGAAGCATATTTCTAATAAAAGCATTACATGCTCTCCTCGACTCCCACTCTCAGCCAAATTCCCCCACCAGCTCAAAGAAGATCCTCTGGATCTTCCTCCATCCAAAGTTCCTTAACACCGTGCCCCTGATTTTAACTAACTACCATAAATATGAACTTGAAGGTTTCCAGAAGCTGCTGTTCACTCTAGGTCTGTAGATATAAGAAATCCACCCCTACCCATTCCCCCACCCCAAATCCCCCAGCTTGGATTTGAGCTCACCTTCCTAAAAACTTTTCACCTATGCCCTGAATATATGGTTTGTATAGTTAGGAGCTTTACGAAATATGTATCACTATGTCCTGAGCAAGAAAAGAGTATTCAAAGGCCCTCAGCAGGTTCGAGTATATATATTCAATAATATCAGAAATACATGTGCATTTCCTTTTGACTGAAGAGTCACAGATCTCCCCATCTTTGTTTTGTTTTGTTTTTAAGATTTTATTTATTTATTTGACAGAGAGAGACACAGTGAGAGAAGGAACACAAGCAGGGGGAGTGGGAGAGGGAGAAGCAGGCTTCCTGCCGAGCAGGGAGCTGGATTTGGGACTAGATCCCAGGACCCTGGGACCATGACCTGAGCCGAAGGCAGATGCTAATGATTGAGCCACCCAGGTGCCCCACCCCACCTTTGTTTTTTTTTCCTCCTATCTTAACAGTAAAAAATTATCTGATTTCAATTTGTATTTGTTTGTTGTTGTGTATGTTTATTTTTCTCTAGGCATGTCTATGATTGTCTTTGTTTACCTCGAATGTTTTGTTGTGATCTTTATCCATTTATATATTATTCTATTTTTAATCTGTATTGAGTTAAATTTGTGCATATTTGTGTGCATATCTTATCATATTTCTAATTTTTCCTCCCAGTTTCATGATACAGTATTGTTCTCTTCTTTCTTTAAATTCCCAGCACTGAGGTGAAATTTGGAAAAGAAGATGGGCTTTATTCATGTAGTATTATTAAAAGGAAAGTCATGTTAATTCATTAGACTCTTGTGTACCCATTAATATCAAAACAATTGAGGTTCTAGAACTAATTTCCTATGGCAAACTATTTGTACTAGATAAAATCACCTAGAATATGTAAGGAAACAGAATTACCGAATTTATGTGTGTAGGACCCAAAAAGTAATCAGGTGAAAAGAAACACAAAATTGGGCCAGAAGTTAATAAAGTTTATATAGGAAAGTTTATGTAGGGTCAGTTTGCAAGCAGATATTTAAATGGGTCTATCTTTCACAACTGTATAAGTAAAACAGAATAACAGTTCAAGAATTTAATTTCTCTACCAAAAATTGTTACAATCTGGATAAGTGAATCTCAAGTCAGAATCATTTTGCCTCCCCGGAACCATTTGACAATGTCTGGAGACATTCTTGATGGTCACCATTTTGGAGGGACAGGAGGCGGAGACACATTGTTATTGGCCTCTAGTATGTTGAGGCCAGGGATGCAGCCTGCAATACACAGAGCAGCCTTACATTCCAACAAAGAATTATCCAATCACAAATTTAAATAGTGTTGAGGCTGAGAAACCTGTGTCTATATTAATATAATTCTAAGAACATATTTGTTACTGATTGCTCAAGATGAGATATTCTTTGATGTACCACATTTCATTAATATGTGTGCAGGACAATTTATCCATTTTTCTCACAATCTCAAACATTCCTTTGATCATTTTAAGAAGCACTTAGAGGAAGGATTCTAATAATGGGCAAACTCAGATATTCAAGATGAATAGGTTTTTTAAGTGCCCCATAGACTAGGTTCTGTTCTTAGCCATTCTTTGCAATGCAAGCCCAAGTCCTGACTCCCCTAGATGGGATCAGCCGTCAATCACATATCCAACCCTCCATTTCTAGCCCTTTCCTTCTAATCCTAGTGTCCACAATTCAAAGCCACGGGAAACATTTTGATCAAACTCGGATTAGAATCCAACAAATGGATGAGGGTAGGGGAATGACCCAGAAAAGCTACGAGATGACTTCCCAGGTAAGAGCACACAAGCAAAAACACACAGGAAGAAGCCACCTGAGAAAACCATGAGCACACCAACCAGAGCAGAGGATTCAGGTACAGAGAGAGCAAGAGACCAGGACAGGGGCTGAGTGTGCTGGATCGTGGAGGAGCCTGAGTGGAGATGGAACATTAGAGTGGAGTTCAAAGGTGAAATGCTCCCTAAGAAGAGAATGTGCGGCACATGCTCTATTTCCACAGGGTAGGAGCAGACCATGTCCTCATTGATGGAAATGAGCTGGATCTCAAAATTCCTTGCCCATGTAGCTAAGATTATAAAATTTTGTTTGATGGAGGGCGCCTGGGTGGCTCAGTTGGTTAAGCAACTGCCTTCGGCTCAGGTCATGATCCTGGAGTCCCAGGATCGAGTCCCGCATTAGGCTCCCTGCTCAGCAGGGAGTCTGCTTCTCCCTCTGACCCTCTTCCCTCTCATGCTCTCTCTCTCTCTCTCATTCTCTCTCTCTCAAATAAATAAATAAAATCTTTAAAAAAAATTTTGTTTGATGGAAAACACTGAAACATTAGCCTCCTATTCCAACACTGGACTGAATTTTTGTGATGAATGTTCACACAGTTAGTAAAAAGAATAAACTGGGAAATAGTATATCAGTAAGAATCATAATACAATTTTGCCTTGAAAACGTATGACACTATCTAAATTCTTATATAAAATGTTATTTCATTATGATTAATGACCACATTGTATCTACCCTCCCCATTTGCATGACAGAAAAAAAGGTGTTATCTTACTTATATATTAAACAGAGGATACTCATTTGCATTCATTGATTTTAGCTGATCAATCTTTCCATAAGTGTATTTTCTTTGGGTATTTGATATTACACATGATTAGAATATCGAAAATTTCTTCAAGGAAATATCCAGACTAAAAAAGAAAATGAAGAGAGTAACAAATGAGGATGAGAGCCAAGGAAAAGTAATGAATTTGTACCAAGAGAAAAATGAACTTCATTTAGAAGGTAAAATAAGACAGGCATTTTAAGGAATACAAAATAATGAGAGACATTATGAAATGAAATTTTAATAACATTTCACTTTTTAAAAGGTAGATTAGTGTCATGTGTTTACAAGCTTAGCTTCTGCTGTGACTGACTGAAGAAAGAAGCGCAGTAACCTGACACTGGTTCTCAGATGTACTCAGATGGCGCCCATGGAAGCCACGCGTACTCACGCTGGGTCTTTAAAAAATACTCACTGTATGCCAGGCACTTCTGCAGAAATCACTTTACTTTTCTTTAATCATCACAATAACCCCCCAAAATAAATACTATCATCATCCATATTTTACAACTGGGGAGACTTAACTACAAAGATGTTAGACAATTTGCCCACTTCAGGAGCTGGGACAGTTTTTCTCAAGCTTTAGACCACATCAGACTCACCTAGAGGGCGCACTAAAACACACTTGGGGCCCCACTCCCAGAGTATCTGATGTAGTAGGTCTGGAGCAGAGCCTGAGGATTTGCATTTCTGACAAGTTCCAAGGTGGTCTTGATGCTGCTAGTCCAGAAATGACAATTCAGAACATATGAGCTAGGATGTGGTTATTGATGGAGCACAGGGGCCCATGGGTGGCGCAGGTGGTTAAGCGTCCAACTCTTGGTTTCAGTTCAGATTGTGATCTCAGGGTTGTGAGCCCCACGCTGGGCTCCATGCTCAGTGCGGAGTCTGCTTGAGACTCTCTCTCCCTCCGCCTCATCCCCCCATCCCCCCTTCTCTAAAATAAATAAATAAATGTTAAATAAATAAAATAAATAAATGTTAAAAAAAAAAAGAGTAGTGATGGAGCCCAGGCAGTCAGGATACAGAGGCCATGGTCTTAACTGCCATGTTAGGGGCTACTGGAAACGTGCCACATTACACATGACAAAGGTCACCACCCCTACAGACACCTGAACCCAAACCCTTTCACATGGAGTGAAACCTGCTACTTCCAAGTTTTATTTTGTCACATCCTAGTCTTTATGTCAGGTGGACAATTTCAGGACAGAAATTTAATGAAGAATAACTTTAAATGAAAAAATCGTGTCTTTAAATTTCTTTTCCTTGTGAAAAGATTATCTTAATTCAAGATCAGCAGCAGAACTGCTTCTAGATTTATTCAGTATGAGTGATCTGCAGAGTCACAAAATGAGAATCCTTTTCACACTAAGCAATACAGTAGACAGATTGGAAAATCTAACTTCTGAGACCTAGTTTTTTACATGAATTTCCTAGTGAAATAAAAGTCCCTCTCTCTACCTGTAATCATAAATTGAAATACGATTTGTGATTCAAAAGAACACAATAATCCTGGTTAAAACACTTAGAAATATACAGTGTTAAAAACATACCAAAGATGCTATATACATAGATACTATGTATTATTTGCTAATTTCTACTATTTTATTCATAAACCACCACTGATATCTCAGAGCATGCTGCAGAGTAGACATCAAATTACAAGATAATTCATTTAACACTTTTTAAGTGATCCTTTTCCTTGTATTTAAGTAAATCATCTGGTGTTATGTAAGAAACATAAAATATACAAAAAATACCCACGGATTTTCTTTATTAACTATACACAAAGTCAGATAGTTTGCAGTAAGGAATTGGTATATTTTCTATGCATAAGTGATTAAACATTATTTTAATTGCTTATAAAAGCAATGAATACAAATAATTATCATGTTTCTTAAAATTACAGACACATTGCCTAGAAAACCAGGTCTACAAAATTTTAGAAACATCACACTTTTTAAAATGTAAAACAGAGTTTATATATATATATATATATAACTCAGATGGTGTTGTCACTACCAGTCTGTCTGTATGGCATAAATTGAGGAAAATAAGGTTGAAAAGCAAATCCTTCCTTCAGCCATGAATGACATAAGTTATTCAGAACACTTGGCTTGTCATGGTAATGGCTTGGAAAATAATAACAGAAGATGATTTTGCAGAAAATTGTCTTAAAATTCAAGTGCATACACACGCATCAACACGTATATACATATATATTCAGATTAATCAGTAATAGCCCCTAACATGGCAGTTAAGACCATGGCCTCTGTGTCCTGACTGTCTGGGCTCCATCAGTAGTAGCACTGATCATTACTGATGACCTATAAACAGATTTTGAAACAGAGATGAATAAGGAGTAGCTAGAGGAGAGACTTCTAACATAGGAAGTTTAAGAGGATGCTGAAAAAAACAAGAAGTGAAATAAAACTAAAAGAATGAATTCTGAATATTTTATATGATGTGAAGTCAAAATATTACCAATAAGCCATACTGTCCCATTTGCTATGACCTGAGGAATCCTGTATTCAAATTCGATTTATGGCCATTTTTGCACATCTGACCTATTATTAAATGCATCTGTTCCAGAAATACAGCAAATTATTTCTCATAATTCTTCACATGTCTTATTATAAGAGGTAAAAGCTTTTTGCTTAATGAAATTTCACTGGACTTGAAAAAAATTAATTTCTACTCACTGTAATGATAAGTGTCAGAGACGCACATGTTCTTAATTAACTTCACATTAATAAAGGAGGACTTCCCTTAATATAAGTGCTTAACTGATATTTGCCATGGGGCAGAGGGAGTGGGTTGCCATGAGCAAGAATCCACAAATGTGAGCCAGATAAATGAGAAGATATAGCAATGCCCTTGCTGGAGCAAAGAGAAAGTATGCGTTTCTACTTCCCTATTCCTATTTTTTGGAAGAGTATCTGTACAAACTTGTAAAGAAGTTATTGTGACTTCTTTTGATAAAGGCCTTTGTCAAAAATAAAAATAAAACAAAAACAAACATCCGAAAAACTTAATGGAACAGGATCAAATATCGGCCTGCCTTACCATCGAGTGGTCCCACATTGTAGAAGCAACAGAACACTGCCTTCACAGACAATCAGACCAAGGACAGGCCAGAGAAGCAAAGCTACTGGCTGACTGACCTAAAGGCCATGGCCACTCCTCATTCTTCGTTTAAGGGAGACTCAGCCCATTCTCCAATCCCAAGGTAGAACCACTATTAAGCTAAAAAAATCCCATCAGTATCATTGTTCTTATCCTAGGCTGGTGAAAGAATGGGTCTATGGTCTAATACCAGCCACTGAGCCTAAGAAGGATTTAGGTGAGTACTTTTCCTTTCATTTATTTATTTATTCTTTAAAGAGTTTGTAAGAACAGAACTTTTCCTTGTGTTATCCCTCTGGATGTTGCCATCTTCACAGCTGCTTAGAACTGGGGCAGCACCTTAGAAGTTGAGTAGATCCAGCCCCAAAGAGTCAACTGATTTAAAAAAGCTCAGTGACAGGGCACCTGGGTGGCTCGATCGGTTAAGCATCCAACTCTTGATTTCAGTTCAGGTCATAATCTAAGAGTCTTGAGATGGAGCCCCACATCAGGCTCCATGGGTGTGGAGCCCACTTAAGAGTCTCTCTCTCCTTCTCCCTCTGCCTCTCCTTCTCCCTCTGCCTCTTCTCCCTTCCCTCTCAAAAAATAAAAAATAAATAAAAAAGCTCAGTGATAACATGGAAAGAACTTGGCTCCTTACCACTGTCTTAGAGCTGTTGAACTAACCAAGTTTGGAACTATTTATCTCTGGATTCTTCTTATTGAAAATGAAAAAAAAAAAACAAAAAAACAAGAACAAAAAACCTTGCTCTGAAAACATATTTTGTCCTGTTTTTTGATTCTGCAAATATCCTAAGTGATATAACAAGATACTGTATTCTTTCATTAATTAATTTAGTTTTTCATTCATTCATTCAGCAAATCTGTACTGTGTACCTAGGTTGCCCAAGATGCTCAGACAACAAAGATAAAGTCATTGATAATCCCTTCTATTTTATAATATATTACAGATTCAGAGTACTTTCCCATATAATATTTCATTATTTTCTTATCCCAGAATAAACCCATGTTTAGGAAATTGAGGCTGAGGAAGGTAGCACCTTGCACAAAGTCATACTGTTGGGTGATAAGACCTTTGACTTCAAATAATGCTTTCCATATCACCCTCCCTGTGTCCTAATGAGCTGCATGTTCAGGTTCTAGCTTCACTATGTTCAGAAGCCATTCTGACCTGATCATGAATCCCAAATCTTTCTCTGCCTTGGGGGCTGATAGCAGGGCCTGGGAGGCACGGAACCTACAGAAACCCACCAGCCTGTGTTAATGGCATCTCCTTTTATGCAGCTCTAACTGCATAATGCTTTGGGATACAGAGAGAAAATATTAGAACTTATATCTATTTTTAAATCTTTTAAAAAATCCAATGTTTATATATGTCTTACAATGTAGACAAGATGTTACCTCCATCATGCATAAACAATTCACAGATAATCACACGAGCACTGAGGTTTCATGCTCATCACATTCCTACCTATAGGGTTGTGGATTCAAAATATTTGAAGATCACTGATTTAATTGTTTCTCACTGGCAGACTGGAAAGTGATATGCCTCCATTCCTGCTTAGTTTCCCTGGCTGAATGTTTTATTAATTCTGAGACAGTATTGGGAAATGACCATATACTATGCTTAGCAATGTGCAAGATACTATTATCTATATGGATAACCCAACTCAAGTCACAACTTCCTTGGAATATTTTTTTCCTTTTCACTGAGTTGTTAAAAACACAAATAAGCTAATTTATAGGAAAGCACTTTCAAGGTCGTAAAGCCTATAAAAGTGTTAAGTTCAAAATAGTGGCTGAAATTAAAGTGTTTATTATAACGGAGGGAAGAGATGCTTACTGAGTGCTACCATTTACATTTTAGATACTATTTCCTTAAGTCTCCACACTGTGATGGGTAGATGATAGACCTCTAATAGGACAAATACGCCACCGACATTTGTTTGCTTATGCACAGGGAGTTTTTCATTTGACCCTTTGAACAAGTCTCAAGAATATTTATTAGTTTGAACAATAATAAATTGCTGTTTTCATAGACCAGTCAAATATCAGCAATTTCCTATGGTTCCAACTAATAGAAAAATGATCATTTTATATAGGAGAGAATGGAGGCCAAGCAAATTGAAGTGACTTACCCAAGGTTGAAGACCTAGTAAGTAGAGGACCTAGATTCTACCTGTCTCCACAGCCCCTCCTGCATACTGACCCACAGAGTGATCATGCAAGACAAGATCTACCTGAAGAGTAGACAGCAACCACCCTGACAAAGACAATATGCTTTGTTGCCCACACGACGGAGCCGTTCAGAAGGTGTGTTCAGGTCCTTGGTGAGCGGGCACCGTGCACTGCACTTCAAAGGAAGGGATGTATGACAGCACCTCTAACATATGTTTCACGCAGACAGGCTACTTCCTGACTCCAGAATCTATATATTAAGTAAGACAAACTAAATACTGTGTCATTTTAGGTGTCCTAGCCATTGCAAAATGCATTTTGGAAGGCTATGTATACCCAATTGAATTTTACATGGGCCTGCTAATGGCCCCTCAGATTTCACTATTATTTCCAGCTAGTCCTGAAAAATGGTGCCCTGCCAACCCCACACAATAGTGCAAACCACTAAGGAAAAGCCCTCATCTTTTGCCAGAAAGTGATTTTTAGAAATCCTGCTCTGTCTCGGGAGACTCTCTTGGCTACCTGCAAGTGTGTGTCCTGCACACTTACTCAACTACTCCTGGGATAGTATTTCTCTGCCAAGGACGCCTTACTACGCCCTGGAGCTGAATCTGGCTTATTCTTAGAAAACAAAACAAAAGAGAGGAGGGTAGGAAGACT
This sequence comes from Callorhinus ursinus, assembly GCF_003265705.2. Lineage (NCBI taxonomy): Eukaryota > Metazoa > Chordata > Mammalia > Carnivora > Otariidae > Callorhinus > Callorhinus ursinus. The sequence continues at coordinate 21,139 of NW_027397244.1, read as the reverse complement.
TCACCTCAAACATGTTCATTATCTGAATATCCTGCATTTACCCGCTGAGAAGTTGTTTGAATTCTTTAAAGAACACTTTAAAGAAAAGAAAAGATAGGACCCAAACTCTAGATTTTGTTATATTTGAGCAGAAATTCCCATAGTTTACAACTTAGTTAATGGCTTAAAAAATGAATCAGTGGTTTCTCTTTAGAAATACTCATAATTCATTCTAATCATTAAAGGAAAGAATGAAATGTACAGGTGACAGAATGCCTAGGGTTGTACTTAGAACTCTTAACTTTGATTCCATCTACTACAGGAAACTGGAAGACCATGAAGACCATCTGGATTTTAGGAATCCAATAAATATTAACATTTATCAAGTTCTATCTTTATGGCAGGTTTGTTAATTAGCTCAAAAGGTCATTTCTGGCACTCATATGATTCCGTAAGTATAAAATGATGATGGATCTGTTACACTAAACCAAGACGTGCAGCTTGTTTTTACTAAGCATCAGTGAAAAGCACAAATGCTTATTTCCTCACTAGAAGTCTCTGCATTAATACTGAGGAGCTGTTTTTGAAGATAATTATATAATATTTACCTATTATTGCATACAATTCAGCATGTGCATAAATAGGAATGCTCAATTTGGGGTAAGGTTTAAAATGTGTATTCATGTGTTTTGACAATACTTGCAACCTTAAACAGGCTGTCAATTTGATACTGTGTTGATTCGGATGTTTTCTCCCCTTCCTTTTAGCTTCCCTCTTTGATTTTTGGCCTCATTGCCTAGCTTTTGGCACATGAGAAAGCAATTTTCTCCAGAGTCAAAATTAGTACTGCATCATGAATTATTCAGCTCGACCCACTGCTTCTTGCAGCACCCTGTGCTCTTCCAGCCTCAAAGTTTGAAGTCTTCCCTTTCACACATTCCTGTCGCCATTCAACCCCCTGCCCTTCACATCTCCCTCCTCCTAATATGGCGGTCCGGCAGGCTGGCACCCCGGCACCAGACTGAATTTGTTTTATATTTAAATTTCAAGTCACATAGCTGCCTCTAGCTGGAGTGCTTCAGAGTGCAATCACATGAGGCAGGCTGTTTCCACATAAAACAACTTCAAATAATTTCTGTGAGCCTTTAATAACTTCACCTTAAAATAGCCTCATTGAGAAGAGTCTGACTGAGCCTCAGATGCCTCAATAAATGTAATATCAACTCTATCTTTAAAATCTTTATAGTTGGCAATTTTAATGTCTTCTTATAAATGTCTCTATTTAAAGCCTCTTGGCTGGACATGTGGTAGCCATATTCCACATTTCAGTTTTCTCCCTGTTGCTTCTCAGTTCATTTATTTTCTCAGGAAGAAACTCCTTACCCATATAATATAAAACATGTATCAGTGTCAACATAGGTATAAAAAATAGGGAGAGAGATATCAATATCAATATTATCAATATTGATATGTCCTATTCCTACTCTTTACTGAATACAAATTTTAAATGAAAGGATTACACACTTATTAGAGGTGTCTATGTTAAGATATAATCTTGCTTTGTTTCATTAATTACATTACTTCTGGTACTGTTATAAAGCCATAGTCTTCAAATCACCCAAGGCTGACTCTGCATGGGGGAGGGTGTGGAGTTGCGCCTCCCCTACACTTATGTTATAATGTGAAGCTGAAAGGATTTTAGAGAAAGTTAAAACAGAAGCACACACATGTCAAACTGACAAATTACTATCTCCTTGAAAAGTTTTCCAAATAAGCAAAAACAATAAGAGCTCATAAGAGCTCTATTGAACTGCCTTAAAAATGCACTCCTGGGATAATTTTTCCATGAAGAAGACTCTCCAGAATGCAAAGTACTTACCTATCATTTTATTTCTCCAACTAACAGCCAGGTCTTATCCTGCCCTATTATAGTTATTCAACATTTTGTGGTCATATCATGTGAAATAAAAGTTTCTGGCCACCCAATTCCAGGGAGCAGGGATGATTATTAAATAAAAATATTCCATAAAGTATATAATTCTACTTATATATAAGCGATCATTGACAGATGTTGTTAACTCTACAGTTTTCTATTCAAACAGATTTAATTAAGGCAAGATAGGACTCTTTAAATTGGAAAATATGTCATACTCCTTTTAGAAAGATGGTTTAATATGTATGTAAACTTCAGAATTTAAAACATTGAAAATATGCTCAAAGGAATCTTGATTTTGATAAATAGATGGCATTAGACTCATTTATGTTGGCCAGTAGCATGCTACATGCAGCATTTTATTGCTGCTGCTGAAATGATTAATTTTAACTGTGTGCCAAGATTCAGAATTTATATCCTGAAAATTTCCAGTGCTGAAATGTTCAACTTGTATTTTAACAGACTCCTCGAAGATGTTAACTTTGAGATTCTTGATTTATGCTTCCAAGTGCAATTTTACAGTTTGAGTAATCAATGTTTCTCTTCCCTCCTGTTCTTTTTCCCCCTATCTTCTCTCAATCTCTTCTCTCGGTGCCATGTAGTTGTAAGAAGAGAGAGTCTGGTGCAATCCCCTAGGGTTAGCTGATGAGCATGGACCATATGTTCCAGACTTTCTTCAGAGATTACTGTGTGTGTTACATTGACAAACCAACTCCCCAAAACCATTCTGTATAACTTTGTATTACACAAACAGCTTGCTAATGAGTCATGGAGGCAGTTGCCATATTTCACTAATATTTATTAAATTGTTAGTAAGCATGAAACTATATTGCTTTATCTCCATGATGAATTAGTTAAAAGCTAGAAGGTTTTGTTTTTGAAAATAATCTTTCTTAATTAACTCTCCTATAGTTTTCTTTCCCCTTCTTATGTGTTTTAGATACATTTCCTTCTATTACTGATATTCATCCATGGAAGACTAAACAACAAAGAGTTTCAAATGTATTTTTTGAATGCTCTTTTATCTAATTGACAAGATGAAGAGCAAGCTGGTAAAGAATTATGGGTAAGGGTGCGGCAGAGCCTCTGTGTATTCCAGCCTCTTCTTAGAGGTTCAAGTGAGAGAATGTAAGTAAAGTGCCTCACAGCGAATACTCAGTGCAAGGATCTACTTCCATTATTATAATTTTGCTGGTCGCTCCAGTGGCTTATCAAGATACATAATTTAAAATGTTTGATTATAGTAGAAATGGAATACAGGTGTAATTCTGAGATATCATTCCCAGTTGTACTTAAAAGTCTTCCAATTTTATTTAATCATTGTTTAATCTAAAATAGACCAGAAAGGCTTAGCATATTAGTTAGACATATTGCCTCTTTCCAGACAAACCTGTTTAAATCCTTATTATATAATTTATGTCTATGAGACTTACATAAGTTAAATTAACTTCCTTATGCCTCAGTTTCCTAGTCCACTAAATGATAATAATAATTGTCACCACCTATTAATTTGACTTAAATAAGACAGTACATATAACATATTTTGTAAATAGTCAATGGTCAAATACTAAAAAACAGGTTCAAGCTATCAATGGACATTAACTATGGTTAAAAATGACAACTTCCTTACACACCTTTTTCTATTTTTACAACAAGTAAAAAGTCTAAGCCCTTTACCTGTGCACACTCTTTTAAACCTCACAAAAACTCTATGGGTAGGTATGTTATTCGTCCCATATCATGCACAAGGGGCTGAGGTGCAAAAAGGTGAAGGAATTAGCACAAGATCATTCATTAGTAAAGTGGTCCATGCTCTTTACTACTGAACTCTAAGTGCAAATAAATAGGTGTTTTCCCTCAGAGGCCTTGGGATTTCTTTCTTAACCAATAAAAATAGAAGCTATTAAAAAATAATTGCTGAACATATAATTCACTCAGTCAGCTCTCTCTCATCTGGCTAAGAAAACTACACTGATTGGCCAATACTATCGCCCTATCACCAGAAGAGAACCAGACACATCCAGATTGAAACAAACCTTAAAGGCCATTTAGGCCAGCAACCCATCTGGAAAGCCCGTTTCTTGTCCAGCATTTTCTTTGTTTCCTTTTGTCGAGAGCAATTAGGAAAACAGAATTACAGATCAAGGGACTCAGCTCCAAGATGGGAATCACAAAGCACAAGAACCAACTAGTCAAGGGTCGGAGCCTCTCACAGCCTCAAATTCCTTATTTGTAACATGAAAGTAATAATACCAACCTCATAAATTTGGTGTGAGGCTCAAACTAGATGAAATATGGGAACATACCTTGCAAATGTGTCATGTGATCGATTTTCACAAGGCACTACTACTTTTATTTTGGTGATAAAGATGAGGATGAATTGACAGATGAAGAAGAAATGTAGAATACATATAAAAAGACAAAAATATTTTAATATATACTTCAGTGTGAAGATCACTGAGATAGCTAAGAACTACAGTGCACATTCAAAGAGCCCTGACATTGGAAAGCAAGCAATTACTTCAGCCAGCCCAAAGGGAAAGCCAAATGGAAAGCAGTAAAGAGTCCTCAAGAGTGGTTCAGTCTGTACATAAAAATAATCCCTACACTGGGGATATCAGAAGAGATCAGGGAAATCTACTTCAACAGAAAGGACTACTATTTCTGCAATATGCTCAGTTCTGGAAATATTGCCTATGGATTAGCAAGGCCTCCTGCCCTAGGCATGTTTCCTGACTGCCACTGTCCGATTCTGCAGTTTATTAGCAATTCCAGCAGAGGGTCAGCTGGGGAAAATAAACCAAAGAGAAGGACCATTTGTTTAGCCACTTGTCAGGCTCTGGTGGGGAAGAGGCCAAATGTATTGTCTAAAGGATGTCATGAAGATTTCAATTATTTGTCCTAAATCTGTTCTTAATTCCTGAAGGAAAAGAATGAACAATAATGGAGAGACCAAATATTTGAAGATGCAAATTAAACAGGAGAAATTAAGGGTTTTTTTAGAGGTGAGAAGAGCAAATAGCAACATATTCCCCAGCAGGGAAGGGCTCCACTTTCTTAGACATAAAAAGAAGTCAAAGAAGCAAAGAGGTCTTAGAAGGAAGAAAAGTAGGGGGTTATTGAACAGTCGTGTGTGATTAATAGAGGCTTCCCGACTTTGGAAAAATTTGGAACAGAACATTTGCCACTGGACTAGAGAATTGGTAAGAATCAAAGTATTATTGAGGAATGATTAGGACCCGGCTATGATTAAACAAGACAAATGAGGTATGATCCAAAGGAAGAAAAAGCAGAGAAAATAATTATTTCTGCAGTTGAAAAATTAGATGAGATAGAAGATAAAGACAGGAAAGTCTTTTGGGAAGGTAGCAGGCACAGTGTTCAAGGTGCTTAGGTTGGAAAGGAAGAGAGCATGATAGTGATAGAAATGCATGCCCCTATTGCACTGAAACACCTTCCTCTTCCTAGTGCCTGTGCAGCCTTCAGTGATTCCTGGCCCCTCATTCCAATACTGGTGAAGACATGAGCATGGACATCCAAACTTCCTTTCTACACGGCCTCTCACTCCTTCCTGAATTTGTCACTTTTGACCATTCCTCTCTTCTTGAATTTAATTACTGAAGTGGCTTTGAGGATATTGTGCTCATTCTTATACCTTTTACCAAGAAGGGTCTACCTTTATAGCTTCTCTTCATGCTTCATATTTGTGGCCATACCTGAGAGTCTGTCTTTGTCTTTTCTCCATAGAATACCTCTGCAACAGTTCACACTTGCTTACCCAGCCTCACCTAGCACATCAAACCAGGTTGCTATGAGGTAAAATGAAAAGGAACAGGTGGGACACAGAAGAACCACAAAACTGAAATCTGCAGGACAGGCCCTAATTAATACAGAAATAGAGGAAGAGAAGAAATCCAAGGTGACACTGAAGGTCAGAGCCTAAGCTGGAAAATGGAAATGTCAGCTATTGCTGTAAGGAAATCTGGTTGAGGTGAGGAAAAAGCATCAGAAGCTGTCATAGGGTTGAGTTTGGCATAATGTTCAAGTGACTTCCAAGCTTCTTATAAGTCTTTAATATCACCTTCTGAGTTAATATCCACGTTTCTGTCTACTGCACATCTCCACTTGTGACACAGATAATAGTATGTGCACCAAATCTCATTTTTTTCTCCTACCTTTTGGGTCCACAAGAAGACTCCAAATATATAAGGACCATGTGACTAGGTTCTGCTCAGTAAGATGTGGAGGGTAATATGCACATGTGCAGGACTGACCACAAAACCCTTTTCAAGTGTCTACTATCTTTACCTCAGCAGCAACCTCAGAGATCATATATTTAAGATGGATGCATCACAATACAGATGGAGCTTGAATTGCCACATGACTGCTTGGAGAATACATGTCAGAGTTCTAGTAGATAACACATGGCACACACAGACTGAGAAATTGAAAAGAGATGCAAAAAGACAAAGTATATAGGTGAGGACAAGCTTTACAGTGAGCAATGAAGAATGATATAGTACCCCAGGGTTACCAACCATAGGGAGACATTTCCACTCCTGGCCTGAAGAAGCAAATGAGAAGTAGATTCCAGAACCCAGAGATAGAGTTTTATGGAGAATTCCCCCTGAAAAGAAGGCAGATACTAACAAAGAAAGCACTGCAAAAATAAACAACCCAAACTAATCCCTCCTCCTGCTCTTCAGTTATCTCATGTTGTTGTCCTCTATTGGCTAAACCCAATCAGCAAGCGACAGCAAAGGGCCCAACAATGGAGTCTAACTAGTATGATCTCCAAGACACATGCCAAGGCAGAGAATGTGAGAGAGTGAATAGAGTCTCAAAGAGAAGATATCTCTCCCAGAAGAGAGCCTCCAAAGAAAATTACCAGACCCTCATCAGGCTATAATATGAACAAGAAAACTTTCTTGTATTAAAGACACTGATATTTTAGGGCTGCTTACTACAAATTACTAATAGTTGTCTTGACTAATATATGGCTTGTATATCCTATCAATGCCTCAGATTCTATAAGGTTCCTGTTAATATATGGGTTATACAGGGAAGTGAATTAATTCTAAAATATAAGAGCATTGTCTTAGAAATGAGCCATACAGCCAACTCTAATGAATCAGAGCAGAGATATACAATGGTATCTTAAAAAGTTTGAAAATTCCTCACTCCAAAAAGAATTCAATGTTGCTTGATTGATGCATTTGTATTTACATGAATTAAAGTATTTGATCAATGGGTTAGTCAAATAAGGAAGAAAAAAATAAGAGATATAAGTCTGGTTGTCATCCAAATCTGACTTAGTGCAACTGACTGCATTATGGAATGCTAAATATTCTAGTACCTAGTAAAGGGATCATTCTCATGCATTCTTGCCTGCCTGAACTCAGGAGAAGACATAATATTTGCTCTAATGGAATATGGGCTAAAGTGACATGCCATTTGTAGTAACTTAAAGGGTTGGTACGTAGTTCAATGTGTCTCTTCTCTGCCACTGTAAACCAGCAGTGATCTAGATGGAAGCTTTCCATCACACTAATCATGGAGTAAATATAACAGGGACCAGACAGAGAGCCAATGTGCAATCGACATGTAGCTTTGGCAACAAGGAACCCTTCTACTTTTAAACCATTATTGCTTATTACCATAGCATAACCCAGCCAATCTTGACCAATGCAGGACAATGGAGACTTAATGGAGAGATTTCAATTGTTTGTCATCCTGGCAAGGCCATTTCTGTGGGCAGATGAATGTACCCAGCTATTGTTAAATATGTGGCCCATTCAACTTTCATTGTTCTGATTCCTTGTTCACCAAGGAATATTCTGCTTTTGATTCCTATGATTTGATTTCCTATGGACGGATAACGTAAAAGGAAATAGTGGTTAAACATATGCACATTCATTATTTTATGTGTATTATAATTTATAAATTTTACCTATTGATTGCATGTATCTCTTATGATCTTTGTTCACGTTGGCCACCCATGAAAGATGGTTATGGTCTTGATTTATAGACAAAGTCATATTTCTAAGCAATGCTACCATGTAAAAAGTCTCCAGAAACAGTGAACAGACCTACCACAGTAACTGTATCTTGCCATCACTATGTGGCAGAGAGTAAGCTACTTCCATTTTCAAATATCAATTATATCCAAACCCAAACCAAACTGCATTTCTAACGCTCAAATCCTGAAAGGCATTTTTGAGGTTTCCTCCTGCCTTACCTCTACTTCTACTCTGCTGCCCCCTTCTGTGGAAATGAAATCCTCATTAGAATCCAACTACCGTTCTCCTTTGCCATTACGACTGACTTAATCTGATGTTCTCCTAGCTTTGCTTGAATTTAGGCAACAGCCTCCTGGCTGGTGGCTCTGTCTTTACTCTCCTCTTTACAATCCATCCTACATATGACTCACAGATGGTCTTTCTAAAACACAGCTGCTATTATTATTTTTTCTGTTCAAAATAATCAAATTATTCCATGTTAATCCAATATCTTCATACTGACCTTCATGTCCTCCCCAATGTGCTTCCATCTAATCTAATGCATCATCTTCTGTGTATATCACATATCAGTCAAATGAACAGCTTGCTGTCCACAAGTGTGCTTTGGGCTAGGGACTTTTAGGAATGAGTTTTTATATTGTCTAATAGCATTCAGTAATTTTTATGGCGTATGTTTTCCTGCTAGTCAGACCCATACTGTCCATCCCTCTTATACTACTATGCCTTTTTCATCTACCAACAGGGGTTCAGTAAAAAACAGGAATCTACCATCCCCTTAGGTTGAGATCTTAACATTTAAACTACCGATTTTGATTCAAACAATGATACACATGGCTTCAATCAGGGCATCCTGAAGAGAAGAAGCTTAGCTCTATCTAGACATATGTAGACAACATGGTTTCCAAGTAATGATGATGACTTGCACAATATAAAAGAATGTGAGTTCACTTAGTAGCAACTATTCATTGACTGAAGGAGACAAAGAGGTGTATGTGGAACTGTTCTCTCAAAAGTGGTCAGTGAAGCTTAAGGTAACTTTGACATTTGTATTTGTTTCCTTCCTATTTCTCAAATGCTTGTCACTCAGGGAAAACTGATGAAGATCCACATACCCCTTTGTTTGTTCCTCAACCCAAAAAGCTGCCACTCAGGAATGACCATACTCTAAAATTCCATTTGTAACATCTCTATCTCCAATGTACATATCAAATGCTACCTGACTTTGAAATGAGAATAAATCAAATCTGAGTTGTATACCTGTGTGAACTTGGGCAGACTGCACTACCCATCTAAACCTGTTTCTTCCTTTTTAAAATGAAAACAATTATATATACCTGTTAGGTAGCATAGAAGGTCTTCAGAAATATTTATTCCCCTTTTTATTTCCCTTTCTTTACTGCTATGTTGATAAGTATATGTTAATCACCTTGGTCTATAAGCTCTATGTTCCTATGGAGCATGACTCATATCTCACTATCCTCTAAATTCTTAGCAAATCTGAATATGAATGAATAAATGAACTAATGTTGAATTTATTTTAAGTGAAATACACTTTGGATCTCCTCAAGAAAAGACACTTAATACATATCACAGAGAAATCTACTGCAAGTGGTCCTATAGTTTCCCTCTTATAACAGTTACCTTTCAAAGGTATCTTGGTTAATTATGTTTATGTTTCCTTCTCACACTGCTTTTCTAAGAACACCTTTATCAGTTCCCTGCTGAAAAAAACAACTTTATCAGTCCTATTTGGAGGTCTTCCTCTCAATAATCATACTTAAAAAGCCTCCCATCAAAATGGTCACTATTCTTTAAGAAGTTAATTGGTCTCCTTCAGTAGGTTTCATTAAGATTTTTCTTTTTAACCTCAAGTATACACCTGGAAATCCTGGAGAGCGGATTCAAGTGCCACAAGTAAGAATGGACAATTCATGACAGAATGATTTCAGATCACTCGCGATTTTACTCCTATGAGAAATCAAAACCATCCTAAACAATATTAAAACACCAATAACTTTTGGCTAAAGTACATTCAAAATTCTATTTGTTAAACTACTTCTCTCCAGGAAAGTAGGCTAGGTCTTCCGATCATGGAGTCTAAGTCTTTCTGCAAGCTTCTGGCTCCAGTGTTTGTAACTGCAACTGTATCTTGCCAAGCTCGAGCTGTCCACCCTGGACCTCAGCCCTATAGTTCAGACCATTTAACTGAAATTGAACTTGGCTCAGTTGAATATGAAATTGATATCCTTTTTTTTCCCCCCTTCAGTGGCAACAGGACAGGAATATTGCAAGGCCTTTCCCTGATGCTCTGAACTCGGAGTCTTAAGTTTACTTCAAACGAAGTTATCAGTTTTACCTCAGGAGATAAGGACAGAGAAAGGGCTCTGGGGACCAACAGAGCCCAATTCCTTTCCTAACGCCATCGCTGCACTATCTGTGTGATGCTGGGAAAGTCATCTTGCCTCTCTATTCCCACTTCTTCAAGGACGGCTGTAAAGATAGAATTAGATCGCACAGTTGATACACAGTATTTGACAGCTAAGGTAAGAAATCCACCCCACTCCCCTCCTACTTCCCTAATCTTTCATTCCTTCTGAGAAATAAGCAGCAGGCTGAGTAATCTCATCACATGGTCCTTAGCCTAGCCCTCTTTCTGACCTTCTTCCATCTGTTAATTACAACATTATCTACAAAACAAATATAATCAATGGTTCCCTCTAACAAGGATGCAAATATCCGAATATCCACTCAGTGTTAGGTACTGGGTGGGCATGAATAATGAGAAGTGCATATCAGTGTGTCAGGAAAGACCCAGCCGGGGGACAAGGGTCAGTATTCCTGAACCACTGCTATAAATGCTGGGTCCTCAGCACCACCAGCCAAATCAATGTGAGTGGTATTATTAACAGAGGGTGAGTTGTATAAGCAGAGAGCCATGAATGCACACTGTCACCACTTCTGCAACCTTCTGTTTTGTTCACCATGAAGTTGCCGCACCTACATGAGTTCCTGACATTTTTGCAGAGAAGGAAAGCAAGGTGTTGGCAGAACTGTGTGTCTGCCAATATTCTAGGGACATATCCATGCTCTCGCCTTTTCTGCTTTCTAGTCCCATTTTGCAGATAAGGAACTAAAACTTGGGGACTAAAACCAACCATCACAATAATTTCCTAAGTGCTAAGACAGAAGTGCGTTCCTTCCTCTATTCCACTTCCACATAGAGCTGCACACATACATATTCAATAACCAGGATTCTGGGCACTGGTCTGGAAAGGAAAAGGAAAAGGAAAAGGAAAAGGAAAAGGAAAAGGAAAAGGAAAGGAAAGGAAAGGGAAGGAACGAAAGGAAAGAAGGAGGGAGGGAGGAAGGAAGGAAAGTACGCTTTGGAAACTAGATTAATACAGCAAAACTTGTAATGTTGTGGGCAGCAGGCACAGACTGCTTCCTTGACCCCCATCTAAATCCTGGTTTTATATGCAGTGATCCTAATATGACATGACAGACATCACCCTGCCAGGTAAGAAATCACTGTCTTTGTGGTCTGGCCATATATACATTAACATAAGTACAAATAGATGAGAAAATCAAGGTCTTACATAAAATGCCTAAAAATACTTCTACGTAAGAAGAGTGATTTTAAGGGTCTCAAGTATACATTTGCATAAAAAATTGGTGCATTAAAAGATAGACCAGTTTATCTGTTCATTTAAATGTTCATAGGAAAGCGTTTCCCAACGTACACGCTTAGACTACCAACTATATTCAGTGAATCGGGTCCTGAAACATGTCTGAACACGGAGAACTAAGCACAGCTGCAACCAACATCCCAGAATTAGAGAGAAGATTCCAGAAAGTCCTACAAATTTATTCCATATTTTTGGTTTAGGTTTGAGAAGCTTGGCATTATACACTATAATAGGGTTTAAAGAATAAATGAATAGATTAATAGATTAGTGATATAATTAATACATACCTTTATTTATCCTTTCTTAAGTTGTGTGAAATATTAGTTAGAAAAAGGCCCTCACATCCAACTAATAATCTATAAATTCAAACTAGAAGAAAGAGTAAATGAATGAGCAAGTGAATGAATGAATAAACCAACTTTTTTTTTTGACCTCAGAAATAATGGCCTTTCTCCAAGTTAATGTAGGTTGATAAAGACTGATGGTATAAGAAGTTTGGGGTTTTTAAATCTCCTCTCTTTGCACTGAATCCTGGAAATACATCCCACTCAAATAGCACATGTGGTAATGTTACCTCTCCGTCAAGAATTTCTCTTTCTTACTAATAAGACAACCAAGAATTACAAATGTTATTCTCTCTTTCTAAACCATCTTTTATTTTGTTTTTCCCCTAGGAACTGTTGCAAAGATAAAAAATCTGCCCTTTGTTTGATCTGCAACCCAGGGAAATAGCATTTATATATCTTCTTCTCCCATATTGCATCTGAAACGTCCTGAAAGTAGTCAGATAAGCTGTGTGTTTCTTCAACTAATGTTGTCAGGGATTCCTTCCCCATATTTTCAATGACTATAAAGTGATAGCAAAGTGATAGCCTCATGATAGCTAAGTGATTAGAAGCAGAGGCTTTTAATGGAACAAGTATGTAAGATTTTATTTTCATAAGGTAACATCAGTTACCGTGTACAAAATATTCACTGATTTTCAACTCAAGATGCCTTACACATTTTTAATTAAATGTCCTCTCTTTTGATCAGATTACATCAATTTCATGTTACGAATAATATTTTAAGATTTCAAGAGCAATTTAAACAAAGCCATTATATCAAGGAACAGTTTAGTTACTGCTTCCGTTTTGTTTATAATAATTGCATATTTGGGGACTAAAGAATTAGAGACAATTTTTTTCTAAAAAGGAAAATACTAACACCCTAAAGATCTCAAGAGCATTTTTTTGCTTCTCAAGTTTATCAGGAATTGCGTAAGTTCTAGAACAGCCTTTCTTTTTCTAGTATTAGCTTAGATGAATATTACATGGTTCTTCATGCACCGTTTTGGAATCCAGTGTTGTTTATCTAGGATAATATACTTTCCTTCTGATTTTAAGCATAGCATTCCCGTTTGGGGGGTGGGGAGAGATGGGACAATATTCAAAACATGGATTGAGAGTAAAATTATCAATCAGAAGACAAATAAGCCCACACCAGATCACCGAGAATAATAAAAACAGCAACTACATGGGACTATGTTCTGTGCACTATTCTAAGCACTTTATATATATAACCAAATTTTACATACTTCCCTTCTTTGCAGAACAATTTTGGGTCTTGTGTAGGAGGGTTGTGTGCCTGGCACATGGTTCCACACAGAAAGCACTCTGGAGCCTTCATATCGCAGAAATGAAAACTCAGAGAACTCATAGGAAGGTGACCCACTGAACTCACCAAGTTCCTTGAAAAGAAGACCCACATTTTTTTTTAAAAAGGGCACATTTCCTTTATATAATAGAAAAAAATGCATTCATTCCTTCACTGAGCATTTGCTATGTGACTCCTGCTGTGCAGTATGCTGAAGGCAGAACAGTCAAAAGAATCAGTGGGGTTTCTGCTTCCCTGAAGCTGTGATGAATGTGGTTGGCCATTCTCATCCTGAGTCCTAGACTCACAGCCTCCTTTCAAGATGGACAGAATTTTCTTAAATCCTTAAGATGCATTCTCTGACATCCAAGAACCTTTTAATTCTATTTCTATTCACTGGACAGCTCAGGGAATTGGGTTTGGAACCTTGAACCACAGAACTGAATCTGGGGTAGCTACAACATTTCCAGAAATCAACTAAAATATGGAAGAATGATTCCCAAGAGCCTTTCTACTCAAGACTACTGGGGTTGTCTTAAAACCTGAGCAATTCAGTCTGGAGAGGGACTGACTTCTGGACACAGCGGCTGGAGAAAGGACCTGCTGATTGTATGGACAAACCCACACCTGCCTTCTACCATCTTCCTCATCACTCACTCACTGTAGCTCATTTAGGAGAGAACAATATTTGATCTTCTATCTGGTCGGAAAGAGTGTGACCATCTCAAAATGATAATTCTTTGCATGTGCAACGCCTTCATTATGTATAAAGTACATTTGCTTTTATGATTATCTTTCAGCATAGATGAATAGGCCGTTATATCCATATTTTACCAATGAGATAAAGAAGCCTCCACAAAGGCTAAATGGGTTTTGTAAGAAGGTCACAGCGGGCAGACCTGAGGCATGAACCCAGTTTTTCTGTCTCGCAGGCCAGTATACTTTCTAATGCTACGTAAGTTCATTAAAATTATCCCAGAGATTTGAGAGGAAAATGTAGAGTTTACCAAATCATTTTGAGTACATCATCTTATTCACATCTCTTCCACAACATATGAATTTTTTACTACCCCCATTGTCAAGCTGAGGAAACAGTCTCTGGGGCCTTATGTCTGAAAATTGCTATGTAGTCAGTACCGGCTAACTTGGAAGAGTGCTGATATAATAATGCAAAACATTTGGTATATGACTCCTGGGTTTTCACCTTGTCACCTATTTATACTTTGTTACTATGTGTGGGTTTTCCAAGCATTTTCAGATTCAGGCATGGAGGCTCATCACAGGGTGCATTACTCTTCTATTGCTGCTGTAACAAGTCACCATACATCTGGTGGTTTGAAACACACAAATTTATTATCTTAACAATCCTGCAAGTCATAAATCCAAAACAGCTCTCACTGAGCTAAAATCAAGGTGTCGGCAGAACTGTGTTCCTCCTGGAGGCTCTAGGGACATACCCATTTTCTTGCCTTTCAAGTTTCTAGAGGCTGCCCACATTCCTTGACTTGTGGCTGTGTTCCATCTTCAAAGCCAACAATAGCTGGTCAAGTCCTTTTAACGCTACATCCCTCTGACACAGACTTTCTTGCTTCCCTCTTTACTTTTAAGGACTTTTATGATTGCATTGGTCCCATACAAAATCCAGGAACATTTCTCCATTCAGTATCAGGGGATGAGCAAGCAACCTTATCTCATCACCTCTTGCAACATGACATATTCGCAGGTTCTGGGGATCTTCAGATTAAGAGCTGTAGCCTTTCTTAGTGGTTTAAGACTGTTTTCAAGACAAAGTTTCTGCCCTGTACATTCCTATCAGAGGCCATGCTCATAACAAAGCTCCATCCCTGGGCTGTAGAGAGGGTGCTGATAGTACTTGAGTCCCACCCAAAATGACCCATACTTGGCAATCAAGTGGGATTTTTGACCTCTAAACTGAAGGTTTTCCTTGTGATTCTTAACTGCTTGTTTGTTCATCATAAGCAAAAATATGATCTTTGACCAAAGTCATGTACAAGGCTAGACTCTACTACACATACAGAGACACAAAAAAGCACTTTTTCCAGGACGGCAAATACAGTCCTATTCTAGCAGCCTTCAACCGAGCCCTCTGGAACTCTGAGCTTTCTCTCACCTGAGCTCTTTCAACCATGTGGATCAGACCAACGCCCATCCTAACACATCGAAGAGATAGGAATCCCTCTCCCTGCCCCACCTACACGCAGGAAGAAAGCTAACTCAACTTGATAGGGGGCTGGCGATAGATTGGGAAGGCTTTCTGGAAGAGGTGACACTTCAACTTAGCCTTGAAAGATAATTAAAATTTAGCCAAAGACTGAGGAGAGAGGGAGTTTTCAAAGGAGAACGGGGCATTTGAGAAGGCAGTGATGCCTGAGACAGTCTGCAGTGTTTGGGGGAAGGACATGATCCCCAAGAATAAAAGATCAACCTGGGTCTTCCTTGACCAGGCAGTCTTCTAGAGAAAGTGCCCTAAAATGTGTTGGTGTCAAAGTCAAATAATAGTATAATTGCATGTGTTATTAAAAACCCAAGTCAAACACTACCTCTTCTGTCAAACTTTGGAGGATAAGTCTTCCCACCCCTGCCCTCCCACGGCACTTGCTTCTCTGTGCTCAGACCGCTGTCTGACTCACGCAGGGAGATGTGCACGACGTGTCTCTCTCCTTCAGATCACGAACTCCTGGGAGGCAGCAACAGTCCTCCCACTACCACATGGACTGACCTTCCTGAATCTGTGCCCACACTCTCGCTTTCCCTCTTACCGCAAGGAACACAAGCCTCTGTTCCTGCTGGAGGCAGTCCCTTCACTTACACTCTGGATTTCATGTCTCATCTACTCAAGGACTTTGTTCCCATAGAAATTCACCTCCCACCTTGCAGCATCCATTTCTCATCATGCATACTTTTCTGCATACAAAAATATCCAATAGCCTTTCTTTGACCCTGGTATCCCTCCACCTACAGCCGGGCTTCTTGCTCTTTGTCATAGCACTCCCCCAAAGTCATCTGTGCATGATGTCTGTATTTCCTCACCTCACATTTTACCTTCAACCCACATGTACACTTGCATCCCAGTCACTCCACTAAAATTGTTCTGACAAGGTCAATGGCAGCCTCCACACTGTCAAGTCCAAAGACCATGTCTTTTCTTTCATCTTAGCATGTCAGCGATATCTCACATAGTTAAAAGCCCTCTATTCTTATCCTCTCTTGGATGGAGTAGCATCCAGAGTTTTCTAGTTTTCCTTCTACCTCACTGGAAGCTCTTTCTGATTTTTTTTTTTTTCTGACTCTTCCTCATCATGGAACTTCTAAATGTTGCAACCACTCACAGTTCAACCCTGGGACCTCCTCTGTCTCTGCTATTTATCACACCCTGGTCCATGAGTAATTCCATCTCAGTATTGTTGAGTCTCATATTTATGTCTACAGTAATGACTGCTCCCTTCAGGGTATTTATCCAAATGGCTACCTGGATGTCTAATGGCATTTCCAATGGAATGAGTATGTTTTCCTACTCTTAAAACTGTTTCAGTTTGTTTTCCCCAGACATCCCCATCTCACTTAGTTCCAAGCCAAAAGCCTAGAGCCATTAGGGATTTCAGTCTTTGTCTCATCATTCATACCAACTCCATTAGCAGATAATGGCCACTCTACTCTCCAAATATATATATATATATTTTTTCAAATATATATATTTCTTAATCACTACATTCTTTCTTTCTCCACTGGTACCATTCTAGGTTGAGCAACTGGCAACTCCTACCTGGAGTTTCTCCCATCTGGTCTCTTTCAATGCTTGCTCCACTACCATGTATTTTACTATATAGCAGGTAGAATGGTCCATGTAAATCAATGTGTGCCACAACACTGCGCCAAACCCTCCACTAGATTCCCATTGCACTTAGAATATCAAATCCCTTCTTATAACCTAAAGACCCCCTAAAATGTAATCCCCTTTCTATTGATTTCTTCCAGCACACCTTGCATTTCTGTCTTTGCCTCTGTCTCTCTTTCTTTCTCTTTCCTCCTCACCCCCTGAATACTATCAGCTTGTTCCTAAGCCTGTTCCCCTTAAGAGTCTCTGCAGTTGCCACAACCCCTGCCCGAATAGCCTGTTTCATCATTAACATCTCACGTCAAATGTCATGTCTTGGAAAGGTTCCCTGACCACCTCATCAAAACACATTATTATGTTATAGTAGTTTTTCTTCCTAGCACTTCTCACCATAAATTTCTTATCTCTTGGTTTGTTTTTTCTGTGGTCCCTGCTTTTATCCACTAGATTGTAAGCTTTGTGCTTCTCTATTCCCTGAATATCCCCTCCACACAGAATAGTACCTGGCATGCAAATAGTGCTCAATAAATACTTATTAAATGAATGAATGAATACATTCATCTAGATGGACAAAGAATAGGTCCAACGGGGTGCTGGAATTCAAGAGAGAGGGTTGGAAAAGTAGTGTGTCTCAGGGACTGCAGAGCATTCTTGACCTGGATTTTACACTAAAAGCGCCCACCGGTCTTCTTGACTTTGGGCTGCTCTGTGGGCTGTGTGGTGTCCTCAGGCAAACCCAGCAGAGAATGAGTCATGCGGGGCCCCTCTCAATAGCCATGGCCTGTGCCCACTCCTGCCAATTACTCAGCTTCAGCTCTGAGCACAGTACTGTAATTACACCTGTTACTAATTAAAGGACAAAATAAATGTGAAGTGCCAGTGAAATACTGCACAGGAGTAAAGCAGCAATTATATTTATTGTATAATTTCCATTTGACAATTATATTGATTGTACAATTGAACATATTGCATAATGGTGATAATTACAATTGTTAACATTTTCTGCTGGGAAGAATCCAAGTGGGTAAACAGGTTGCTTTGAGTTACTGACAATCAGAGGGGGAGTTTAGAGTTTCTCTTTAATTCTTGCACATATTGATCAGAGATATTTCCTTAGGAAATACTGAAGTTTGAAAAACAGACCTTTCATGTTTCAAGAAGGAAAATCAATTCGAACCTTTCAGTATTTTGCATTGATGGAAGCACAGATAAATGCAAAGGAAAATAAAACCTGAGAAAAAAAGGGAAAGTGCTCTTGTGTTAGAACTGAATTGGCAATGAGCCTCAACCACAGGACCAGAGGCCGCTAGGAAACAAATCCTAGGGCATAAGAGAATGGACACTGGCTGAGGCCTGAGGACAAATCAGTCCTTCTTGGTGGATCACATTTGCATAAAAGATTTCACCCCAAAGTGGCCAGAACAAGGGAGTGAGAAAAGTGTTTGGTAAGAAAGCATGCATGCTAAACCACAGCCCTCTGAGTTCTCCTTTTACATATTCAGAAAGAAGGAATACATGGTAGTTTTACAACATGAATAAACTTGCCTTTTGTTGAGTCCCTTCATAAAATGAATCTTGATAGTATACATATTTGATATTGTATTTTTTCCCTACTTTATTAATGGCTCCCAGAAGACTTAAAAGAATTTAAAGAAGGAAGGGGATTAGAAGTCATGTAGATGTTTCTTACCATCACATGGAGTTGGAATGTGATTATTGTGGACGTCAGTGTAGTCAGCTATGTAAGAGCTCTGAACAGTGGGAAAGCAGGTGAAGAAAAAGCCTAGAGTTAAACATAACTGGCTAAAGAACATCAAGCTCATCCCCAAAGCATCGCTGTTCATTTCAGAGTTATGGGCCTGCTTACAAGTGCAAGTACTAACATTGTTTCATTTACTCTAAAAAAAAAAAAAATACCGTGACTTAGATAGAATTGGTATTTCCCCCACTTTACGGGCTAAAGAAATTAAGGCTTTAGTAGATACTGTGCATTGTTACCTAAGTACATTAACTCCTGAACAAAATTTTATCCACATATCCAACCTTCGGGGAAAAGCCCACCATCTCTAGCTCAGGGGTAAACCCAGATTAGTCTAACCCATAGCGGATCTCACTCTGCTTTAGCCAATCAGAGCAATGGCACTAGTCTTGCCAGTTACTGGCTGGAGTGATAAGTGACCCAGTTATGACCCATGTCATGTCAAAAAAATCCTGGGGGTGAGGATTTGTGGGAAAGAGTTTCTCAGTCTTATATGAAGGATACAACGGAAAAGATACATTCATTGTCTCTCCATGGGAGTTTGTTACATCTGTGTGTAATGCCTGGTCCTGTAGTGCCAACTCGTGTGCATGAGGGGGAAAAGATGAGAACCAAACTGAGACACTGAAGATGACAGGACAGATGGTTGGGGAGAAAACCTAGATCTCAGATGCTGTCGGTGAGCCACTGAATACAGCAACTCTGGACCTATTCTGCCTCTGATGTGCTATTGTTGAAGGGCATTTGCAGGAGCTTTTCATCTCCTTAGTAGATGAAAGCTCCCTCACTGGTCCAGAGGCAGAGAGAGAGGTAGGATGTGTTCAAGGTCACAGAGTAAGCAGGAAAACTTGTCTGTGAACAATGAAACCAATGATGTCCAACTTTCCATTGCTTTAATTCCAAGACAAAATGAATAAGTAATACTGGAAGCAAACAGAAGCAAGAATCATCTCTTTTTATCTGTATTTCTATAGAAATTTGCTTACTTTAGATGATCCAAAAAGAAACTAGAACCATTACTAACTTTGTATATGGGAAAACACCATAAGTTGGATCACCAAATACTTAAAAAGAAAGAGCTTTAATTACCTATTTAGTTAAAAACTGGTGGTTATAACCTTCACAGTAAAAATGTTCTTTTTTTAAAAATCTTATGAGAATGTTCCAATTTGGATTTTGTATTCTTCTACTTGAAAAACAGTACATTTATTAATGATGATATGAAAGTAATAGTTAATATCATTTCATAGGCAAAGTACTAAGGGCTTTGAGGATGTTTCAATGTGACCCTCTCAGCAACACCATGAAGCAGGTATTCTTACCTCCCTTTACTAATAAGCTATTGGGCAAAAGGGTTTTGTCCAAGGAACCTAGCCTGCAATGGCCTGCATCCCAAAGTCCTTGCTCGGAACTGCATGCTGCAATGCTTCCCCATTTTGGAATATTCTATTCTAGTTAAATTTTTAAAAATAAAATAAAATACATTTACTAAAGAAACTTCAGAAAATAAACAAATTCTAAAAGGTCAAAAGATGTTTCAATGTCATTAACATTTTGAAATAATTTCTTACTTTTCCCCAAGGCCATTCAAAACTATTGCATTTATATAAAATTTAGTCATTTTCAAAATTTGCTATTTCATTATGGAAATATCTAGTTCACGTGATTATTCCACTGCTTTTGGAAATCGAACATAATATCCTAAAAATAGCTTTTTTTTTCATGATGTTCAATCTTCAAAATAATTTCTGAAAATGTACATTCAGAAATGCCATCTAAGTAAAGGATAGTCAATGATAGAATATGATCCTTTCAATAAACTTAAGTGTATTCCAGAGTGAAAACACTGGCTCAGCCACCTTCCCAATGGGCTTCCTTGGGGATCTGGTCAGACTCAATACTGATGCTATCAAACATGTAAGAGAACCAGCAAGGAAAGAAGCCTCCCTCTAGCCCACAGAAGAATCCAGCACTGGGGCACCTGTGATTAAGCAGCTGACTCTTGATTTTGGCTCAGGTCATGATCTCAGGGTCCTGGCATCTAGCCCTCAATGGGGCTAACGTGTGCTGCAGACAGTCAGTTTCAGGAGTCTCTCTGCTCCTCCCCCTGCAAGTTCTCCCATTAAAATAAATAAATAAGTCAAAGAAGAAGGAAGGAAGGAAGGAAGGAAAGAAGGAAGGAAGGAAGGAAGGAAGGAAGGAAGGAAGGAAGGAAGGAAGGAAGGAAAGAAGAAAGAAAGAAAGAAAGAAAGAAAGAAAGAAAGAAAGAAA
>NW_027397243.1:63713-98289 GCF_003265705.2 Callorhinus ursinus | reverse complement strand
CCAGTCAAAAATTGGGCAGAACACATGAACAGACACTTCTCCAAAGAAGACTTACAAATAGCTAACAGAGATATGAAAACTTGTTCATCATCATTAGCCATCAGGGAAATTCATATCAAAACCACATTGAGATACCACCTTACACCAGTTAGAATGGCAAAAATGGACAGTGAAACAGCAAATGTTAGAGAGGTTGTGGAGAAAGGGGAACTCTCTTACTCTGTTGGTGGGAATGCAAGTTGGTACAGCCACTTTGAAAATAGTGTGGAGGTGCCTAAAAATTTAAAAATAGAGCTACCCTATGACCCAGCCATTGCACTCCTGGGTATTGACCCCAAAGACACAGATGTAGTGAAAAGAAGGGCCCTATGCACCCCAATGTTCATAGCAGCAATGTCCGCAATAACCAAACTGTGGAAAGAGCCAAAATGCCCTTCAACAGATGAATGGATAAAGAAGATGTGGTCCATATATACAATGGAATATTCCTCAGCCATCAGAAAGGATGAATACCCAACTTTTACATCGACAAGAATGGGACTGGAGGAGACTATGCTAAGTGAAATAAATCAAGCAGAGAAATTCAATTATCATATGGTTTCACTTATTTGTGGAACATATAGAATAGCATGGAGGACATTAGGAGAAAAAGGGAAAAATGAAGGGGGGAAAATCCGAGGGAGAGATGAACCATGAGAGACTAGGGACTCTGAGAAACAAATAGGGTTTTAGAGGGGAGGTGGGTGGGGGGATGGGTTATTCCTGTGATGGGTATTAAGGAGGACACATACTGCATGGAGCTCAGGGTGTTATACAAAAACAATGAATCATGGATCACCACATCAAAAACTAATGATGTATTATATAGTGACTAACAACAATAAAATAAAAGAACAAACAAACAAACAATCAAAACACATATTACTAGAAGTCCTAGCCACAGCAATCAGAAAACAAAAAGAAATAAAATGTATTCAAATTGGCATAGAAGAAGTCAAACTCTCTCTTTTTGCAAATGACATGACACTTTATGTGGAAAACCCAAAGTTCTCCACCCCCAAATTTCTAGATCTCATGCAGAAATTCAGCAACGTGGCAAGATACAAATTCACTGCACAGAAATCAGTTTTATTTCTATATATAAACAATGTAACTCTAGAAAGAAAAATTAAGGAATCAATCCCATTTGCAAAAGTACCAAAAATCATAAGATACCTAAGAATAAACCTAGCCAAAGAGGTAAATGAACTAACTCTACAAACTACAGAACACTTAGGAAGGAAAATGAGGAAGACACAGAGAGATGGAAAAACATTCCATGCTCATGGAATGGAAGAATAAACATTGTAAAAATGTCTATGCTGCCCAGAGGAAGCTACACTTTCAGTGTCATCCTTACTAAAATACCACTGACATTTTTCAAAGAGCTGGATGAAACAATCCTAAAATTTGCATGGAATCAGAAAAGACCCGGAATCGCCAGGGGAATGTTGAAAAAGAAAAACAATGCTGGGGGCATCCCGTTGTCTGACTTTAAGTTATATACAAAGCTGTGATCTTCAAGACAGCATGGTATTGGCACAAAAACAGACACATAGGTCAGTGGAACAGACTAGAGACCCCAGAAATGGACCCTCAACTCTATGGTCCACTAATCTTCGACAAATCAGGAAAAAATATCCAATGGAAAAATGACAGCCTCTTCAATAAATGGTGCTGGGAAATATGACAGCCACATGCAGAAGAATGAAGCTGGACCATTCTCTTATGCCATACAATAAGACAAACTCAAAATAGATGAATGACCTTAATATTATAGAGGAATCCATCAAAATCCTAGAGGAGAACATAGGCAAGCAACCTCTTTGACATTGGCCACAGCAACTTCTTTCAAGACACATCTCTAAGGGCAATGGAAACAAAAGCAAAAATGAACTTTTGGGACTTCATCAAGACAAAAAGTTCCTGCACAGCAATGGAAACATTCAAGAAAACAGAGTCCACCCACGGAATGGGAGAAGATATTTGCAAATGACATTTCAGATAAAGGCTGATATCCAAGATCTATAAAGAACTTCTCAAACTCAACACCCAAAAAACAATTAATCCAGTCAAGAAATGGGCAGAAGTCATGAACAGACACTTCTCCAAAGAAGACATACAAATGGCTAACAGACACATGAAAAAATGTTCAACATCACTAGCTATCAGGGAAAGTCAAATCAAAACCACAATGAGATATCACCTTGTACCAGTTAGAATGGCAAAAATTAACAAGGCAGGAAACAACAAATGTTGGCAAGAATATGGAGAAAGGGGAACCCTCTTACACTGTTGATGGGAATGCAAGTTGGTACAGCCACTTTGGAAAATGGTATGGGGGTTCCTCAAGACAATAAAAATAGAGCTACCCTATGACTCATAATTAGCTACTAGGTATTAACCCCAAAGATACTGATGTAGTGAAAATGTTCATAGCAGCAATGTCCACAATAGCCAAACTGGAAAGAGCCAAGATGCCCTTCTTTATCCAAATGGATAAAGAAGATGTGGTCCATATATACAATGGAATATTACTCAGCCATTTAAAAGGACGAATACCCGCCGTTTGCATCGATGTGGATGGAACTGGAGGGGATTATGCTAAGTGAAATAAATCAAGCAGAGAAAGACAATTATCATATAGTTTCACTCATACGTGGAACATAAGGAATAGCATGGAAGATCATAGGGAAGGGAGGAGAAGACATCAGAGAGGGAGACAAACCATGAGTGACTCTGAACTCCGGGAAACAAACAGGTTTTCAAAAGTTGGGGGGGGGATTGTGGTAGCTGGGTGATGAGTATTAAGGAAGGCACGTGTTGTGATGAACACAGGGTGTTATACACATCTAGTGAATCGCTGAACACTACATCAAAAACTAATGTTGTACTATATGTTGACTAACTGAACATTTAAAAAATAAAATTAAAATTAAAATAATATTAAAAATATAAAATAATAAATAAATAATTGTTTTTTGTATTAAAGAAATGAAGGGAATCTAGATACTGTTTCCTCTAGAGCTGAAGCTTTTCATCAGTGTATGATCAGTAGACTTGGTACATGTGAGGGGTTTTTGCTTGTTTTCTGGTGTGAGGCCTATTGCACTGTTTCTTAGGAGGACTTGCCCTAGTGGAGGTGAACCTGAATCGTGCAGGATAGCAGGACTTGGTGTACGTGGCTCTGGCCACCACTTGGTGGCACTGTTTTACTCCCTGAAATTTGTCAGTATTGATGGGAAGGGAGGGAAAATTACTTCATCCCACTCTCTCTTCTCCTGAGAAGTGAGCTCACATCCACTGTTCAGGAAGCCCTCACAACACAGTAAACCATTACCCCTCCTGTGTCCCTGGCTCCGTCAAATCCCTGCTTTCACACTGCCTGTGTCCATTTTGTCCACCTGCCAGGCGACACAGCATCCTGTGTTTTATCTCAGGCACACAGAGGGGTTTCAAAACCAATTTTCAAAGACCCTCCATGTCATGGACCTGCACTGATCCTCTAGGGTAGGATCTCACTGCACTGTGGCCAGGTGCCAGTTTGTCCCAGAAAGTGGTTGCATGACCACACAGCAGGTGGAGTTTATGGTAAAGTGCAGTACAGTGTCAGCACCAAGGCTCACTTCCTTCAGCCAGCTTGTTCTTATGCTGGTGAATGGGGCAGCTCAATGGTGCTTCAGGGTCTTTTGTCTCTGGAGAGGCCCTGACACCTCTCCCAAATGCCATCCAAGAAGGGGGACTATTTCTCCCCATGTGACCCAGGGGATCCTCAGACCATGCTGTCCACTCCCAGGTCTGTGCTCTCCTTCCCCACTGGAGCACCATTAAGCTTGCCAGGCATGACCCTGGCAATGATGTAGACCTCCAAAACTTGTTTGTGCTCCATTGCTTATAAAGACTTGTGGTATTCAGGCACTCTCCTTTTCCCAGTTAGTGGTTTTGGGGAAGAGTTTTCTTGTGCAATCCCTTGAGTGTGTTTTCATTCTCTTTTCACTCCTCTCTCTCTGTCTCTCTGTCTCTCTCTCTCTATCTTTCCCCCTCTCACCTCTCTCGGTGATCAGGGCTCCCTTCCCTCTACAGTACCCGTGGCTCTTTTCTCCCCCAAATCAACTCTCTAAAGCTCCTGCCTTCTAAGAGTTGGTCACCTTTCTACTTGTAGCTGTGCAGCTTTTTACCCTCAGTCCTCAGATCGATTTCTTGGGTGTTCAGAATGCTTTGATAATTATCTAGCTGTGTTCATGGGACTAGAATAGCTTAGGGTGGCCCTACGCTTCCACCATCTTAACTGCTCCCTGGATCATATGATAATTCTAAGTTTATCATTTTGAGAAACTGCTACACTGTGTTCCAAAAGAGCTGCATCATTTTACATTTATGATAGCAATAAATAAGTGTTCCAATTTCTGCGCATTTTTGCTAGTAATATTTTCCCTCCATTTTTATGATTATTGGCATTTTAATATGTGTGAAGTGGTATTTTGGTTTTGATTTGTGTTTCCTTAATGACTAATTATGTTGTGCTACTCTTTTTGTTCGTATCTTCATTTGCATAATTTCTATGGAGAAATGTGTATTCAAATAATTTGGCCATTTTTAATTGGTTTATTTGTGTTTTCATTGAGTTGTAAGGGTTCTGTGATATACTGTGGATACAAGACCTTCATTAGGTGCAAGATTTGCAAATATGTACCGATATTGTCTGATGTGTATTTACCTTTTAATTTTCTTGATGGTGTTCTTTGAAGCAAAAAATGTTTTAATTTTGATGAGAACCAATTTATCTATTCTTTCACTTGTCGATTTTATTTTTTTGTTTTTTTATTAGTTTTAATTTAAATTCTGGTTAAATACAGTGTAATGTTAGTTTCAGGTGTACAATACTGTCATTTGTGTTTTTGGAGGCATATCCAAAAAACTATTGCCTGACTCAGGATCATTAAGATTTACTATTATGTTTTAATAGCTTTATAGTTTTAACTCTTACATTTAGGTCTATCTATTTTGACTTAATTTTTGTGGATTATATGAGGTAGAGCTTAACTTCATTTTTTTTGTATGTGAAAATTAAATTTTCCTTCACCATTTATTGAAAGGACTATTTGTTCCTCATTGAATTATCTTGGTATCATTGTCAAGAAGCATCATAAATGTAAGACCTTATTTAAGGAATCCCAATTCTGTTCCACTTACTTTTCCATTAATTACTATGCCAATACAATGCTCCCTTGATTGCTGTAGCTGTGTAGTAAATTTAGAAATGAGAATGTGTTACTCTTCAAAATGTGTTATTTTCCTTTACTATTTATTTTGCTTACAAGCATTGATTAATTTATAAAAAAGTCTTATCACTTTTTAATGACTGCTTATAAGTTTGAAAGTAACGTTTTAAACTGAGATATATTTCACTATTAAGAATTAAATACACTAAAGTGTACAATTTGATGATTTGTTCTACCCATACCTTGTGAAATAATTATAACATTCAAGATAACAAATCCAGTTACCGCATTTTTTCCTGTGCTAAGAATGCTTAAGATCTACCTAGTTACATGAATTTCATCCATACAATAAAGTTTTGCTAACTATAGTCACTTTGTTGTACATTATATCTCTAGTACTTATTCATCTTGAATAACTGAATATTTGTACTCTGACTGACATCTTTGAATTTCCCCCTGTGCCCCACCTTGGTAAACCACCATTATTGTCTCTTTAAACTTGACTTTTTTAAAGATGACATACATAGAAGTGAGATTTAAATTTAAATTAGACTTTTTTTAGATTACATACATAGAAGTGAGATCATGCAGAATATTTTTTTCTGTATTGACTTATTTCACTTAACATAATGTCCATCGGGTTCATCCACGTCCTTCCAAATGGTGGAATTTCTTGCTTTTAAAAAAATAATGCACGTAAAATACTACATACATGTTATATATATATATACATATATGTACATATGTAAGTGTGTATGTATATATAAGTATGCATGTACATATATATGTATATATGAGTATACACATATATATGTGTGTATATATAATATAATACAATACAATATAATATAATATAATATATTAATATACTCTTTTACTTAATTGGTCTAGTTAAGGATTTGTTGATTTTATGTTTTTTTCATAAAACCAACTCTTAGGTTTCTTGATTTTCTTCTATATTTTTTGTTGTCTATTTTATTTAGTTTTGCTCCAATCTTTATTATATCCTCTCTTCTGATAACTTATTTTATTATTCTTGTTTTACCTCCTCGATGTATAAAGTTAGGTTATTTGAGATCTTTCTTCTTTTTTAATGTAGGCACTTTTTTTGCTATGAACTTCTGTTCTATTGCTGTTTTTAGTACATTACATATATTTTGGAATGTGTGTTTACAAATTCATTTTGTCTGAGAGATTTTTTAATTTCCCTTCAGATTTCTGGTTTGACCCATTGATTGTTCAAACAGGTGTTGTTTAGGGGCGCCTGGGTGGCTCAAATGGTTAAGCGCCTGCCTGCCTTTGGCTCAGGTCATGATCCCAGGGTCCTGGGATCGAGCCCTGCATTGGGCTCCCTGCTTGGCAGGGAGCCTGCTTCTCCCTCTCCCTCTACTGTTCCCCCTGCTTGTGCTCTCTTGTTCTATCAAATAAATAAATAAAATCTTTAAAAAAAAAGTGTTGTTTAGTTTCCTCTTACTTGTGAATCTCCCTCTTTTTTGATGTTATTGATTTCTAATGTCATTCCATTGTGGCTGGAAAAGATCCTTGGAATTATTTCAATTTTCTTAAATTTGTTGTAACTTTTACTCTGACCTAACACATGATCTATTTTGTAATATGTACAATACACACTTGATAAGAATGTCTATTATGTTATTGTTTTTTAACATTTGTATTGACAGATTCTTATTTTTTCTGTAATGATCATGTAAGCTATTTATTCTTTCTTTCTTTCTTTTTCAGTATAATTAACATACAATGTTATATTGGTTTTAGGTGTACAATATAGTGTTTCAGCATTTCTACACATTACTCACTGTTCATTAAGATAAGTGTACTCTTAATCTTCTTCACTTATTTCACCCCCCACCCAACAACATCTCCTCCCTAAACCACCACTTTGTTCTCTATATTTAAGAGTCTGATTTTTGTTGATGTTTGTTTGTTTGTGCCTTTCCACCCCTTTCCTCATTTCTTTTGTTTCTTAAATTCCACATATGAGTGAAATCATATGGTATTTGTGTTTCTCTGACTGACTTATTTCACTTAGCATTTTACCTGCTAGATCCCTCCATCTTGTTGTAAATGGCAAGATTTCATTCTTCCTTATGGATGAGTAATATTCCATTGTAAGTATATATATAACCACATCTTCTTTATCCATTCATCTATTGATGAACAATTGGGTTGTTTCCATACCATGGCTGTTGTAAATAATGTTGCAATAATCATAAGGGTGTATATATCTTTTTAAATTAGTATTTTCATTATCTTTACATAAATGATTACTAGAATTATTAAATCATATGATAATTCTCTTTTTTATGCTATAAATTCTTATATTAAGAAAATCATTTCAAATAAACAATATCACACCACAACAAACTAGAGAAAGAAGAAACTTACCTGAAATTTCATAGAGAAAAGAGATAACAAATAAAAATCAGAAATAAATGACACCAAAACACATAATAACAAAACATCAAAAATAATGACCAGTTTTTCAAAACTATGAACAAAATTGGCAATGCTTTGACTACATTAACTAAGGGGAAAAAAAGAAAAAGACTAAAAAATAAAAATGAGAAATGGGAGAGAGAAAAAAAATACCACGGAGAAAATCTCCAGAAACAATGACAAATGAGGAGACAGAAAAGATGGTGGAGGAGTCCAGGACCCTATTTCAACCGGTCCCCTGAATTTAGCTGAATATCTACCAAACCATTCTGAACACCCACAAAATCAGCCTGAGATGTAAGAATATATATCTGTATCTCTACAAACAGAATATCTCTGATGATATCGAGGTACGAATCGGGGAGCCGTGATTTTTCACACAGATATCAGAAGATAAACAGAAGGGGAAGGGAGCTGCCATAAGCTGGCACTGGGAAGGTGATATAAGACTGGAGCACAAAACCGACCCAGGCACAGATTGCAGAGTGGCAGCAGCAGGGAAAGGACTTTAGTGCAGCCCCCAGACAGGATCCAGGAGCTGCATGTGTGCATGCACCAACCGGGGGTGGTTAGTGGTTTTAGAAGCACAAAAGGCAGAAACATGTCCAGCCCTGGGTTCCACCTCCGGGAGTGTTGTTGTGGGGCGCACAACCAGGGAGGCTGTGGTTTTTAACAATGCAACAGAAACAGAGACAGTGTGGCCTGGAAAGCTCAATGAAGAGCAGACTGAGATTTCTCTGTTAAGAGACAGAGGATTGCATGCAGTCACTTCTGCTCTGATTCTCTGAAGAGACGTGGAAAGCTGCCAGGGAAAGCTGTCAGAGAACAAAAGCCCAAAAAAGAGTTTTCACTGAGCCAACTGCCCGGACAGGGGGCAGGACAACTCTGTCCAAGCAGGGTTGCCTGAGTAACAGCATGGCAGGCCCCTGCCATGGAAGACAGGCTGGAAGAAGAAGAGGACGACACCCATAAGGTCCGTATAAAACAGGTGCATCTTGCTTGGGTTGTGGTTAATACTTTGGAATCTGTACATTCCCTCAAGCAGCCCCCCTCAGAATGACTAAAAGGAGGAACCCTCAACAAAGAAAAGAAGCAAAGACTATGGCCTCTGCCACAGACCTAATGGATATGGATATAAGCAAGATGTCAAAAATAGATTTCAGAGTAACAATTATGAAGTCAATATCTAGGCTTGAGAAAAATATTAATGACAATATAGAATCTCTAAAGGCAGAAATGAGATCTAATCACCACAAGTTTAAAAATGCTATGAATGAAATGCAGTCTAAACTGGGTACTCTGATTGCCAGGGTAAACAAGGCAGAAGAATGAATTAGTGAGATAGAAGATAAGATGATAAAAAAGAAGGAAACTGATGAGGCCTGGGGAAAAAAAAAACAGATTAAAGCCTAAGACATCAGAAAGAGAAATTA
The DNA here is from genome assembly GCF_003265705.2 of Callorhinus ursinus. Lineage (NCBI taxonomy): Eukaryota > Metazoa > Chordata > Mammalia > Carnivora > Otariidae > Callorhinus > Callorhinus ursinus. Next base: position 89,141 of record NW_027397243.1, on the reverse strand, counting down.
TTATCACCATGAAAAGTTCCAAAGTCAGAATTATTGGGATCCTTGTGGGGGTTGGGGGAGAGAGAGGTCTAGATGATATATTTGAGGAAACTGTAGCTGAGAACATCCTTAATGTGAGGAAGGAAACAAGCATTTGTGTCCAGGAAGCAAAGAGGACCCCTCCCAAGATCAAGGAGAACAGACCAATGCCCCGGCATGTAATAGTAAAACTCGCAAATCTCAGAACCAAGGAAACCATCTTAAGGGCAGCTAGGGGGAAGAGATTCCTTATATACAGTGGAAGGGACATCAGTATAATGTCAAACCTGTCTACACACACCTGGCAAGCAAGAAAGAGCTGGCAAGACATATTCAGGGTACTAAATGAGAAGAACATGCAGCCAAGGATACTTTATCCAGCAAGGCTGTCATTCAGAATGGTTGGAGAGACAAGGAGATTCCAAGACCAGCAGAAACTGAAAAAATATGTGACCACCAAGTCGGCCTTGGAAAAAATATTAAAGGGGGTTCTATAAAAGAAGAAAGACCTCAAGAGTAATAGAGACCAGAAATTTACAGAGACAACCTATAGAAACAAGGCCTTCACAGGCAACATGAAGGCAATAAAATCATATCTTTTAATAATCACTCTCAACGTGAAAGGCCTAAATGCTCCCATGAAATGACATAGGGTTGCAGATTGGATAAAAAGACATGACCTATTCATTTACTGTCTACAAAAGACTCATTTTGAACCTAAAGGCACCTCCAGACTGAAAGTGAGGGCATGGAGAACCATTTTTCATGCCAACAGACCTCAAAAGAAAGATGGGGTAGCAATTCTCATATCAGACAAATTAGATTTTAAGCTAAAGACTATAGTAAAAGATACAAAAGGACACCATATCATTCTTAAAGGGCCTATCCAACAAGATATAACAATTGTAAATATCTACATGCCCAACATTGGAGCAGCCAAATACATAACTCAACTGTTAACCAAAATAAAGAAACACACTGATAATAATACTTTAATAGTAGGAGACCCCACACTCAACTTTCAGCAAGACAGATCATCTGAGCAGAAGATCAACAAAGAAACAAGAGCTTTGATGACACACTGGACAAGATGGACCTCATAGATATATACAGAACATTCTACCCTAAAACAACAGAATACTCATTCTTCTAGACACACATGGAACTTTCTCCAGAACAGACCACATACTGTGTCACAAATAAGGTCTCAACGGATACCAAATGATTGAGATTATTCCCTGCATATACTCAGTCCACAATGCTTTGAAACTGGAACTCAATCAGACGAAAAATTTGGCAGAAATTCAAACACTTGGAAACTAAAGACCATCCTCCTTAAGAATGTTTGGGTCAACCAGGAAATTAAATAAGAACTTAAACAATTCATGGAAAGCAATGAGAACAAAAACATTTCAGTCCAAAATCTATGGATTACTGCAAAGCCAGTCCAAAGGGGGAAATGCGTAGCCATCTAAGCCTCACTCAAAAAAGTAGAAATATCCCGAATACACAAGCTAACTTTACACCTTAAAGAACTGGAGAAAGAACAAAAAATAAAGCCTAAGCCAAGCAGAAGAGAAATAATAAAGATTAGAGAAGAGATCAATGAATTAGAAACCAGAAATACAGTAGAGCAGATCAACAAAACTAGAAGCTAGTTCTTTGAAAGCATTAATAAGATTGATAACTCTCTGGACAGACTTATCCAAAAGACAAGAGAAAGGACCCAAATTAATAAAATTATGAATGAAAGGAGAGAGATCATGACTAACACCAAGGAAATAGGAATAATTATTAGAAATTATTATCAACAACTATTTGCCAATAAATTTAGCAACCTGGAAGAATTGGAGGCCTTCCTGGAAATCTATAAACTACCAAGACTGAAACAGGAAGAAATTGACAATATGTGTCATATTGTCAATGACAAATTGACAATATGACCAATAACCAGTAATAAAATTGAAGCAATGATCAAAAACTTCCCAAAAAACAGGAGTCCAGGGCCTGATGGATTCCCAGGGAAATTCTACCAAACATTTAAGGAATAAATCCTATGTATTCTATTGAAGCTGTTTCAAAAAATAAAACAGAAGGAAAGCTTCCAGACTCATTCTATGAGGCCAGCATTACCTTGATCCCAAATCCAGGCAAAGACCCCATCAAAAAGGATAATTACAGACAATATCCCTGGTGAATATGGATGGCAAAATTCTCAACATGATCCTAGCCAATAGGACCCAACAGTATATCAAAAGGATTATCCATCACGACCAGGTGGGATTTATTCCTGGGATGCAAGGGTGAATCAACATTCAAAAATCAATTCATATGATAGAACACATTTTTTTTAATCCATCTAAAATGCTGAGAGCAGCACCTGGCAACAAACAACAACTCAATAAAGATTGACTATCTCTAAATATATATATATATATATATATATATATATATATATATATATATATAATTTATTTTTGACAGACAGAGAGATAGCGAGAGCACAAACACAAGCAAGGGGAGTGGAAGAGGGAGAAGTAGGCTCCCTACTGAGCAGGGAGCCCAATGTGGGGCTTGATCCCAGGACCCTGGCATCATGACCTGAGCCAAAGGCAGATGCTTAACTGACTGAGCCAACCAGTTGCCCCTGTGATAGAACACATTAATAAAAGAAGAGATAAGAACCATATGATCCTCTCAATTGATGCAGAAAAATCACTTGACAAACTACAACACCCTTTCCTGATTAAAACTCTTCAGAGTGTAGTGGTAGAGGGAACATTTCTCAAATTCATAAAACCATCTATGAAAAGCCCACAGTGAATATCATTCTCAACTCTCCCCTTAAGATCAGGAACACGACAAAAATGCCCAGTCTTGCCACTATTGTTCAACACAATACTAGAAATCCTAGCCTCAGCAATCAGACAGTAAAAAGAAAGGAAAAGCATTCAAATTGACAAAAAAAAAAAAGTCAAATTCTCTCTCTTCCCAGATGACATGATACTTTATGTGGAGAACCCAAAAGACCCCACCCCCAAATTGCTAGAACTCATACAGGAATTCAGTAATGTTGCAGGATACAAAAGCAATGGACAGAAAAGAGTTGCTTTTCTATACACTAACAATGTAACTGTACAAAGGGAAATTAGGGAATTGATTCTATTTACAATAGCACCAAAAATCATAAAATACCTAGGAATAAACCTAACCAAGAGGTAAATGATCTATACTCTAAAAACTACAGAACACTTATGAAAAAAAAATTGAAGACACAAAAAGATATAAAAACATTCCATGCTCATGGATTCGAAGAATAAACATTGTTAAAATGTCTATGCTGCCCAGAGCAATCTATACTTTCAAAGCTATCCCAATCAAAATACCATTGATATTTTTCAAAGGGCAGGAACAAACAATCCTAATATTTGTATGGAACCAGAAAAGACCCCTAATTGCTAAGGAAATGTTAAAATGAAAAACAAAGCTGGGGGCATCATTTTTCCTGATTTCAAGCTTTATTACAAAGCTGGGATCACCAAGACAACATGGTACTGGCACAAAAACAGACACACAGATCAATGGAACAAAATAGAGACCCCAGAAAAGGACCCCCCAACTCTATGGTCAAATAACCTTTGATAAATAAGGAACGAATATCCAATGGAAAAAAAGAGAGTCTCTTTAATAAATGGTGCTAGGAAAATTAGACTGCTACATACAGAAAAATGGAGCTGAACCATTCTCTTCCACCATACGCAAAGATAAACTCCAAATGGAGGAAAGATCTCAATTTGAGACAGGAATCCATCAAAATCCTAAGGGAGAACATAGGCAATAACCTCTTCGACATCAGCCACAGTGACTTCTTTCAAGACACTTCTCCAAGAGCAAGGGAAAAAAAGCAAAAATGAACTTTTGGGAACTCATCAACATAAAAAGCTTCTGCACAGCAAAGGAAACAGTCAACAAAACAAGGAGGCAACCCACAGAATGGGAGAAGATATTTGCAAACGACACTACAGATAAAGGGCTGGTATCCAAGATCTATAAAGAACTTCTCAAACTCAACACCCAAAAAACAAATAATCAAATAAAAAATGGGCAGAAGACATGAACAGACACTTCTCCGAATAAGTCATACAAATGGCTAACAAACACATGAAAAAAATGTTCATCATCATTAGCCACCAGGGAAATTCAAATCAAAACCACACTGAGATACCACCTTACACCAGTTAGAATGGCAAAAATGGACAAGGGAAGAAACAACAAATGTTGGAAAGGTTGTGGAGAAAGGGGAACCCTCTTACACTGTTGGTGGGAATGCAAGTTGGTACAGCCACTTTGGAAAACAGTGCAGAGGTGCCTCAAAAAATTGAAAACAGAGCTACCCTAAGACCCAGGAATTGCACTACTGGGTATTTACCCCAAAGACATAGATGTAGTGAAAAGAAGGGCCATATGCACCCCAATGTTCATAGCAGCAATGTCCTCAATAGACAAACTGTGGAAAGAGCTGAGATGCCCTTCAACAGATGAATGGATAAAGAAGATGTGATCCATATATACAATGGAATATTACTCATCCATCAGAAAGGATGAATACCCAACTTTTACATCAACATGGATGGGACTGGAGGAGGTTAAGCTAAGTGAAATAAGTCATGCAGAGAAAGTCAATTATCATATGGTTTCACTTATTTGTGGAACATAAGGAATAGCATGGAGGACATTAGGAGAAGGAAGCGAAAATAAAGGGGGCGAAATCGGAGAGATAGATGAACCATGAGAGACTATGGACTCTGAGAAACAATCTGAGGGTTTTAGAGGGGAGGGGAGTGGGGGTGTTGGTTAGCCGAGTGATGGGTATTAAGGAGGGCATGCACCGCATGGAGCACTGGGTATTATATGAAAACAATGAATTGTGGATACTACATCAAAAACAAATGCTGTATTGTATAGTGACAAACATAAATACTAAAATAAAATTTTAAAAAAGAACTCAAACTCAACATCCCCCCCCCAAAAAAATAATCAAGTCAGAAATGGGCAGAAGACATGAAGAGACACTTCGCCAAAGAAGAAATACAAATGATTAACACTAATGAAAAAAATGTTCAACATCATTAGCCATCAGGGAAATTCAAATCAAAACCACATTGAGATACCACTTTACACCAGTTAGAATGGCAATATTTAATAAGGCAGGAAATAACAAATGTTGGCGAGGATGTGGAGAAATGGGAACACTCTTACACTGTTGGTGGGAATACAAGTTGTTACAGCCACTTTGGAAAACAGTATGGGGTTCCTCAAGGCGTTAAAAATAGAGCTATGCTATGATTCAGCCAATACACTACTGGGTATTTACCCCAGAGATACAGATGTAGTGAAAATAAGGGGCACATGCACCCCAGTGTTCATGGTCACAATATCCACAATACCTAAAGTGTGGAAGAAACTGAGATACCCTTCAACAAATGAATGGATAAAGAAGATGTGGTCCATCAGAAAGGATGAATACCCAACATTTGCATCGACATGGATGGAATTGGAGGGGATTATGCTAAGTGAAATAAGTCAAGCAGAGAAAGTCAATTATTATATGGTTTCTCTTATTTGTGGAACATAAGGAATATCATGGAGGACATTAGGAGAAGGAAGGGAAAAATGAATGGAGGGAAGTAGAGGGGGAGATGAACCATGAGAGACTATGGACTCCAGGAATAAACTGAGGGTTTCAGAGTGGAGGGGGATGAGTGGTGGGTTATCCCTGTGATGAGTATTAAGGAGGGCATGTATTGCAATGAGCACTGATAAAATGGCAAAAAAATACTATTTATCAATAACTACTTTGAGTGTAAATGGACCAAATGCTCCAATCAAAAGATATATAGTGTCAGAATGGATTAAAAAAAAAAGAGGGGAGAAAAGATGGCAGAGGAATAGGGGACCCTATTCCAACTGGTCCCTGGAATTGAGCTGAATATCTACCAGACCACTCTGAGCACCCATGAAATCAGCTTGAGATGTAAGAAGATAGAGCTGGATCTCCACAAACAGAAGAACGCAGGTGGTTGGTTTTGAGGTGCGAACCAGGGAGCCATGATTCAGAGGGCAGATATTGGAGAATAAACGGCAGCAGGAAGGAGCCAGCTGCTGGGATCCTGCACTGCCAGTGAGCGATAGCCTCCCTTGCTGGGGATAGGGCACAGACTCGCAGACCAGTAGCAACTGGGAAAAGACTTTAGGGCAGCCCCACGGGACCGAAACCCAGAGGAGAGCGGTCGCCCATGCGAACTGGGAGTGGCTGGAGGTTTTAGAAGCACAAAGGACCGAGACCTGTCCTAACCTGAAGGCAGGACTGGGGGCGCTGCAGAGAGGCAGACAATCCAGGACACTGCAGTTTATAGAAGCACAGACAGAAACGGAGATAGTGTGGCCTGGAGAGCTCACTGAAGAACAGACTGTGATCTCTCTGCTCTGAGGCAGAGAGTTGGAAACGGTCTCTTCTGCTCTGACTCTCGGAAGAGAAGCGGAAAGCTGCCAGGGAAATCCTCCAGAGAACAAAAGCCCCCAAAACTGGTTCCCACTGAGCCCATCCCTGCCACAGGAGGGCAGGGCAACTCTGCACAAACAGGGTTGCCTGAGTAACAGCATGGCAGGTCTCTCCCCCAGAAGACAGGCTGGGAGAACAAGAGCTCAGCAGCCCTAAGGTCACTAGAAAACAGGAGCATCTTGCTTGGGATCTGATCAATAATTTAGACTCTATACATTCCCCCAACCACCCATCAACAGAATGACTAGGAGGAGGAACCCCCAAAATAGGAAAGAATCAGAGATTATGACTTATGCAGCCGATTTACAAATGGATGCAGATATAACCAAGATGTCGGAGATGGAATTCAGGCTAGCAATTGTGAAGACAATAGCTAAAAAGGAGAAATCAATTAATGGCAACATAGAATCTCTAAGGGCAGAAATGAAAGCTGAATTGGCAGAACTTAAAAATGCTATCAATGAGATTCAATCTAATCTAGATAACCTAACAGCTAGGGTATGTGAGGCAGAAGAATGAATCAGTGACCTGGAAGATAATTTGATAGATAAAAAGGAAAAAGAGGAAGCCAGGAAAAACAACTCAGAATCCATGAAAATAGAATCAGAGAAATAATTTGACACCATGAAGCATTCCAATGTCAGAATAATTGGAATCCCGGAGGGAGTGGAGAGAGAGAGAGGACTAGAAGATGTATTTGAGCAAATTGTAGCTGAGAACTTCCCTTATCAGGGGAAATGAAACAAGCATTCGTGTCCTAGAGGCAGAGAGGACCCCTCCCAAGATCAAGGAAAACAGGCCAACACCCCAGCATGTAATAGTAAAACTCGCAAATCTTAGAACAAAGGAAACCATCTTAAGGGCAGTTAGGGGCAAGAGATTCCTTACATACAGAGGGAAAAACATCAGAATAACGTCAGACCTATCCACAGAGACCTGGCAAGCCAGAAAGGCCTGACAAGACATATTCAGGTTACTAAACGATAAGAACATGCAGCCAAGAATATTTGATCCGGCAAGGTTTTCATTTAGAATGGATGGAGAGATGCAGAGCTTCCACAACTGGCAGAAACTGAAAGAATATGTGACCACTAAGCCGGCCCTGCAAGAAATATTAAGGGGATTCTATAAAAGGAGAAAGACCCCAAGAGTGATATAGTACAGAAATTTACAGGGACAATCTAAAAAAACAAGGTCTTCACAGGCAACATGATGACAATTCATATCTTTCAATAATCACTCTCAATGTGAATGGCCTAAATGCTCCCATAAAATGGCACAGGGTTGCAGATTGGATAAAAAGACAGGACCCATCCATACGCTGTCCACAAGAGACTCATTTTGAACCTAAAGATACATCCAGACTGAAAGTGAAGGGATTGAGTTCCAACTTTCATGCCAGCGGACCTCAAAAGAAAGCTGGGGTAGCAATTCTTATATCAGACAAAATTAGATTTTAAACAAAAGTTTGTAGTTAGAGACACAGAAGGACACTATATCATTCTTAAAGGGTCTATCCAACAAGAAGATCTAACAACTGTAAATATCTATTCCCCGAACATGGGAGCAGCCATCTACATAAGCCAACTGTTAACGTAAATAAAGAGTCATATTGATAACAATACGTCAATTGTAGGAGACCTCAATACTCCACTCTCAGCAATGGACAGATCATTTAAGCAGAAAACCAACAAGGAAACAAAACCTTTGAATGATACACTGGACCAGATGGACCTCATAGATATTTATAGAACATTCCACCCTAAAACAAAAGAATACTCATTCTTCTCAAGTGCACATAGAACTTTCTCCAGAATAGACCACATACGGGGTCACAAATCAGGTCTCAACTGATACCAAAAGATTGAGATTACTCCCTGCATATTCTCAGACCACAATGCTTTAAAACTGGAACTCAATCCCAAGAAAAAACTTGGCAGAAATTCAAACACTTGGAAGCTAAAGACCACTCTGCTCAAGAATGTTTGGGTCAACTAGGAAATCAAAGAAGAACTTAAACAATTCATGGAAATCATTGAGAATGAAAACACATCGGTCCAAAACCTATGGGATACTGCAAAGGCGGTCCTAAGGGGGAAATACAGAGCCATCCAAGCCTCACTCAAAAAAATAGAAAAATCCCGAATTGACCAACTAACTACACCCTAAAGAACTAGAGAAAAAGCAACAAACGATGCCTAAGCCACACATTAGAAGAGAAATAATTCAGATTAGAGCAGAGATCAATGAATTATAAACGGAAACACAGTAGATCAGATCAACAAAACTAGAAGTTGGTTCTTTGAAAGAATTAATAAGATCGATAAACCACTGGCCAGAGTTATCCAAAAGGAAAGAGAAAGGATCCAAATTAATAAAATTATGAATGACAGGGGAGAGATCACGACTAACACCAAGGAAATAAGAACAATTATTAGAATTATTATCAACAACTCTATCCCAATAAACTGAGCAATCTGGATGAAATGGATGCCTTCCTCGAAACCTATAAGCTGCCAAAACTGAAACAGGAAGAAATTTACAACCTAAATAGACCAATAACCAATAATAAGATTGAAGCAGTGATCAAAAACCTCCCAAAAAAACAGAGTGCAGGGCCTGATGTATTCCCTGTGGAATTCTACCAAACATTCAAAGAAGAAATAATATCTATTCTACTGAAGCTGTTTCAAAAAAGAGAAAGAGAAGGAAAACTTCCAAACTCATTCTATGAGGTCAGCATTACCTTAATCCCCACCCAGGCAAAGACCCCATCAAAAAGGAGAATTTCAGACCAATATCCCTGATGAATATCGATTCCAAAATCCTCAACAAAATCCTAGCTAATAGGATCCAACAATACATTAAAAGGACCATCCACCACGACCAAGTGGGATTTATCCCTGGGATGCAAGGGTGGTTCAACATTCGCAAATCAATCAATATGATAGAACACATTAATAAGAGGAGAGAGAAGAACCATATGGTCTCTCAATTGATGCACAAAAAGCATTTGACAAAATACAGCATGGTTTCCTGATTAAAACTCTTCAGAGTATAGGGATAGAGGGAACATTCCTCAAGTTCATAAAATCCATCTATGAAAAACCCACAGCAAATATCATCCTCAATGGGGAAAAACTGAGAGCCTTTCCCTTAAGATCAGGAAGATGTCAAGGATGCCCACTCTCGCCACTATTGTTCAACATAGTACTAGAAGTCTTAGCAATAGCAATCAGACAACAAAAAGAAAAATATTGAAATCAGCAAAGAAAAAGTCAAACTATCTCTCTTCGCAGATGACATGATACTTTATGTGGAAAACCCAAGACTCCACCCCCAAATTACTAGAATTCATACAGCAATTCAGTAATGTGGCAGGATAAATAATCAATGCACAGAAATCAGTTGCTGTCTTGTACACTAACAATGCAACTGTAGAAAGAGAAATTAGAGAAACCATTCCTTTTACAATAGCACCAAAATACCATAAGATACCTCGGAATAAACCTAACCAAGGAGGTAAAGGATCTATACTCTAGGAACTACAGAACACTCATGAAAGAAAGTGAAGAAGACATAAAAAGATGGAAAATTATTCTATGCTCATGGATTGGAAGAATAAACATTGTTAAAATGTCTATGCTACCCAGAGCAATCTATACCTTCAATGCCATGCCATCAAAATACCAATGACATTTTTCAAATTGCTGGAATAAACTATCCTAAAATGGAATATGGAATCAGAAACGACCCTGAATCGCCAAGGAAATGTTGAAAAAGAAAATCAAACTGGGGCATCACGTTGCCCGATTTCAAGCTATATTATAAAGCTGTGGTCACCAAGACAGCATGGTACTGGCACAAAAACAGACATATAGAGCAATGGAACAGAATAGAGAACCCAGATATGGACCCTCAACTCTATGGTCAAATAAGCTTCGACAAAGCAGGAAAAAACATACAATGGAAAAAAGACAGACTCTTCAATAAATGGTGCTCGAAAAATTGGACAGCCACATGCAAAAGAATGAAACTGGACCATTCTCTAATACCATACACAAAGATAACCTCAAAATGGATGAATGACCTCAATGTGAGACAGGAATCCATCAAAATCCTAGAGAAGAACATAGGCAGTAACCTCTTTGACATCGCCCACAGCAACTTCTTTCCAAGATACATCTCCAAAAGCTAGTGAAACAAAAGCAGAAATGAACTTTGGGACTTCATCAAGATAAAAAGCTTCTGCACAGCAAAGGAAACAGTCAACAAAACAAAGAGGCAACCCACAGACTGGGAGAAGATATTTGCAAATGACACTACAGATAAAGGGCTGGTATCCAAGATCTATAAAGAACTTCTCAAACTCAACACCCAAAAAACAATTAATCAAGTCAAAAAATGGGCAGAAGATGTGAAAAGACTCTTCTCTGAAGAAGACATACAAATGGCTAACAGACACATGCAAAAATGTTCATCATCATTAGCCATCAGGGAAATTCAAATCAAAACCACATTGAGATACCACCTTACACCAGTTAGAATGGCAAAAATGGACAGAGAAAGAAACAACAAATGTTGGAGAGGTTGTGGAGAAAGGGGAACCTTCTTACGCTGTTGGTGGGAGTGCAAGTTGGTACAGCCACTTTGGAAAACAGTGTCGAGGTTCCTCAAAAAATTAAAAATAGAGCTACCCTATGACCCAGCAATTGCACTGTTGGATATTTACCCCAAAGACACAGATGTAGTGAAAAGAAGGGCCATATGCACCCCTGTGTTCATAGCAGCAATGTCCGCAATAGCCTAACTGTGGAAAGAGCTGAGATGCCCTTCAGCAGATGAATGGATAAAGAAAATGTGGTCCATATATACAGTGAAATATTCCTCAGCCATCAGAAAGGATGAATACCCAACTTTTACATCAACATGGATGGGACTGGGGTGCCTGGGTGGCTCAGTCATTAAGCGTCTTCCTTCAGCTCAGGTCATGATCCCAGAGTCCTGGGTTTGAGCCCCGCATCAGGCTCTCTGCTCCGTGGGAAGCCTGCTTCTCCCTCTCCCACTCTCCCTGCTTGTGTTCCCTCTTTCGCTGTGTCTCCCTCTGTCAAATAAATAAATTCTTTAAAAAAAAAAACATGAATGGGACTGGAGGAGATTATGCTAAGTGAAATAAGTCAAGCAGAGAAAGTCAATTATCATATGGTTTCACTTATTTGTGGAACCTAAGGAATAGCACGGAGGACATTAGGAGAAGAAAGGGAAAAATGAAGCGGAGGGCGGAATCAGAGGGAGAGATGAACCATGAGAGACCATGGACTCTGAGAAACAAACAGGGTTTTAGAGGAGAGGGGAGAGGGGGGATTGGTTAGCCCGGTGATGGGTATTAAGGAGGGCACGTACTGCATGGAGCACTGTGTGTTATACGAAAACAACGGATCGTGGATCACCACATCAAAAACTAATGATGTATTGTATGGTGACTAACATAACATAATAAAATTAAAAACTTGAAAAAAAATGAAAAGCATATAGATGCTGCCTACAAAAGAATTATTTATTTATTTATTTTTTAATTTTATTGGTTAATCTTGTGCACTCATAATTTATTTTTCCATTATTTTTCTGGAACAGTAATAAATAGATTTTTGGGGGGCGTCTTTTTATATTTTTTCAAAGTTTTTATTTTAATCAGTTATTTAATATACAAAGTTATATTAGTTTCAGATGTCAAATTCAGTGATTCAACTTTTACATACAACATCCTGTGCTCATCACAAGTGCCCTCCATAATCACTATCATATACTTAACCTAGCTCACCCCCCCAACCTCCTGTTTGAGAACCATCAGTTCTCTGTAGTTAAGATTCTGTTTCTGGTTTTCCTCCATTTGAGCATCTTTTCTTGTGTCTGTTGGCTATCTGTACGTGTCCTTTGGCAAAAATGATTTCATGTCTTCTGCCCATTTTTTAACTGGATTATTCATTTTATTGGTGTTGAGTTTTAGAAATACTTTATATGTATTGGATATTAACCCTTTATCAGACATGTCATTTACAAATATCTTCTCCCATTCTGTAGCTTGCCTTTTTAGTTTTGTTGATTTTTTCCTTTGCCCTGCAGAAGCTTTTAATTATGATGAAGTCCTGATAGAGACCTTCATTTACCTTGCCTCAGGAGACATTTCTAGTAGTAAGTTGCTATGGCTGAGGTGCCTGAGTGACTCGGTTAAACGTCTGCTTTCAACTCAGGTCATTATCCTAGGATCCTGGGATCAAGCACCACATAGGGGTCCCTGCTTGGCATAGACTCTGCTTCTCCCTCTCTCTGCTGCTCCTTCTGCTTGTGCTCTGTCTCTCTGACAAATAAATAAACAAAATCTTTTAAAAAAAGAGAAGTTGCTATGGCTGGTGTAAGAAAGTGTTAAATTTCATTATATTGCATGTTTTTGTCCAGTTTTCCTAACACCATTTGTTGACAAGACTTAATTCCATTTGATATTCTTTGCTACTTTGTTGGAGATTAATTAACTATATAGTTGTGGGTTAATTTCTGGGTTTTCAATTCTGTTCCATTGATCAATGTGTCTCTTTTTGTGCCAATACCATGCTCTGTTGATCACTACAGCTTTTTAACATAGCTTGAATTCTGGAATTGTGATACCTCCAGCTTTGATTTTCTTTTTGAGGATTGCTTTCCTGTTCAGGGTCTTTTGTGGTTCCATACAAATTTTAGTATTGTTTCTTCTAGGTCTATTAAAAAAAGGTATTGGAATTCTGGTAGGGATTGCATTAAATACACAGTTTACTTTGGGCAATATAGACATTCTAAAAATATTTTTTTCCAATCCATGAGCGTGTTTTTCCATGTCTTTATGTCATCTTCAAATTCTTTATCAGTGTTTTATAGTTTTTTCTAAGATTTTATTTACTTATTTGTCAGAGAACAAGAGAGGGCAAGCAGGCGGAACAGTAGAGGGAGAGGGAAAAGCAGGCTTCCCACTGAGCAGGGAGTCCAATGCGGGGCTCAATCCCAGGACCCTGGGATCTTGACCCGAGCCAAAGGCAGATGCTTAACCATCTGAGCCACACAGGCACCCCAGATTTTTATAGTTTTCAGAGTACAGGTCTTTCACTGCTTTGGTTAGGTTACTTCCTGACTATCTCACTGGTTTTCTTGCAATTATAAATGGGATCGTTTCCTTAATTTCTCTTTCTGCTGCTTCATTTTTGATGTATAGAAATGCAACAGATGTCTGTATATTGCTTTTGTAACCTGCAACTTTACTGAATTCATTTATCATTTCTGGCATTTTTTGACAGAGTCTTTAGAGGTTTTCTGTATACAGTATCATGTCATCTACAAAGAGTAAAAGTTTGACTTCTGTGATGATTTCAATGCCTTTTATTTCTTTCCGTTGTCTGTTTGCTGTGTCTAGGAATTCCAGTACTATGTTAATTAACAGTGGTGAAAGTGGGCATCCTTGTCTTGTCCTGACCTTAGAGGAAAAGCTCTCAGTTTTTCCCGAGATGATATAGCTGTGGATTTTTCATATGTGGCCTTTATGATGTCGATGTATGTTCCCTCTATACCTACTTTGTTTTTATCATGAATGCATGTTGTACGTTAATTTTTCCCTGCATGTATTCAAATGATAATATGGTTCTTATTCTTTTGTTTGTTAATGTGGTATATCATGTTGACTGATTTGCAAATATTGAACCACACTTGCGGCCCTGGAGTAAATCTACTTGATCATGGTTAACGATTATTTTAAAGTAATGTTGCATTTGATTTTCTAGTATTTTGTTGAGAATTTTTGCATCCGTGTTCATCATGGGTAGTGGCCTATAATTCTCTTCTTTAGTTGAGTCTTTGGTTTTGTATGAGGGTGATGCTGGCCTCATAGAATGAATTTGGAAGTTTTCCTTACATTGCTATTTTTTTGGAGATGTTTGAGAAGAATAGGTATTAACTACTTTTTAAATGTTTGGTAAAATTTGCCTGTGAAGCCATCTGTCCTTGGACTTTAGTTTGTTGGGAATTTTTTGAGTATTGATTAAATTTCTTTGCTGGTTATCAGTTTATTCAAGATTTTTACTTCTTCCTGTTTCAGTTTTGGTAGTTTATATGTTTCTGGGAATTTACCCATTTGTTCCAGATTGTCCAACTTGTCGGCATATAATTTTTCATAATATTCTTTTATAATTGTATTTCTGTGGTATTGGTTGTTATTTCTCTTTCATTTGTGATTTTATTTATTTGAGCCCTTTCTATTTTCTTTTTGATACGACTGGTGAGGGGTGTATCAATTTTATTAATATTTTCAGAGATCCAGATCTTGGTTTCATTGATTTGTTCTATTGTTTTTTTTTCATTTCTATATCATTTATTTGTGCTCTAATGTGCTCTAATCTTTATTATTTCCCATCTTCCACTGGCTTTAGTCTTTGTTTGTTTTTCTTTTCCTAGCTCTTTTTGGTGTAAGTTGAGGTTGTTTATTTAAGATTTTTAAATACTTGCCTCATGAGGTAGGCCTGTATTGCTATATATTTTCCTCTTAGGGTCACATTTGCTTCACCCCAAATGTTTTGGATTGTCGTTTTGTTATTTTCATTTGTTTCCATGCTTTTTAAAAAAAAATTCTTCTCTGGGGCGCCTGGGTGGCTCAGTCATTAAGCATCTGCCTTCAGCCCAGGTCATGATCCCAGTGTCCTGGGATCGAGCCCCACATCAGGCTCCCTGCTCAGCAGGAAGCCTGCTTCTCCCTCTCCCTCTCCCCCTGCTTGTGTTCCCTCTCTCGCTGTGTCTCTCTCTGTCAAAATAAATAAAATCTTTAAAAAATTCTTCTCTGAATTCCTGGTTGACCATTCATTTTTAATAGCATGTTGTTTAACCTCCAAGTATTTGGGATCTTTCCAGATTTTTTCTTATGGTTAACTCTGGTTTCATAGCATTGTAGTCAGAAAAGGTGCATGGTAAGATCTCAGTCGTTTTGTACTTGTTAAGACCTGATTTGTGACCTAGGATGTGATCTATTTTGGAGAATGTTCCATGTACACTTGAAAGGAATGTGTATTCTGCTGCTTTAGGATGGAGTGTTCTAAATATACATTTTATGTCCATCTCATCTAGTGAGTCATTAAAAGTGATAATTTCCTTGTTGATTTTCTGCTTAGATGATCTGTCCATTCCTTTAAGTGTGGTGTTAAGTTATGGTACTATTAATATTTTATTATCAATGAATTCCTTTATGTTTGGTATTGTTTTATATATTTGGGTGCTCGCATCTGGGGGCATATATATTTACCATTGTTAGAGCTTCTTCTTGGATAATCACATTTATTATGATATATCGCCCTTCTTCATTGCTTCTTACAGTCTCTGGTTTAATATCTAGTATGTCTGATATAAGTATTGCTACTCCAGCTTTCTTTTGACACCCATTTGCATGATAAATTTTTCTCCATCCCCTCACTTGCAATCTGCAGGTGTCTTTAAGTCTGTAATGAGTATCTTGGACACAGTATATAGATGAGTCCCTTTTTTATACATTCTGACACACTATGTCTTTTGATTGGAGTGATTAGTCCATTTAAGTTCAGAGTAATTATTGAAGGATATATATTTGGTGCCATTTTATCACTAATTTTGTCATTTCTGGAGATTTTCTCTGTTTCTTTCCAGTCTTTGTCACTTTTGGCCTTTCCTGCTCACTCAGATAGTCCCCTTTAATATTTCTTGGAAGGCTGGTTTAGTGGTCACAAACTCTTTTGGTTTTGTTTTTCTGGGAAACCCTATATCTTCTTCTATTCTGAATGATAGCATTGCCTGATAGACTATTATTGGCTGCATATTTTTCCTATTCTACTCTCTGATTATATCATGCCAATTCTCACTTGCAAAATTTCTGTTGAAAGATCTGGAGCTAGACTTATGAGTTTTCCCTTCTAGCTCTGGAATTTCTTTTGCCTTTCTGCTTTTAGGATTTTTTTCTTTATCACTATATATTGAAGATTTAATTATAATAATTCTTGGTGTTGGCCTCCTTTCATTAATTTTAATGGGAGTTCTCTTATCCTCCTGTATCTGGATGTCTGTTTCCTTCCCCAGATTAGGGAAGTTTTCAGCTATTATTTCCTCAAAAAAATCTTCTGCCTCTCTTACTCTCTCTTCTTCTTTTGGGACTTGCATAATATGAATGTTATTATGTTTGATGGATTCACTGAGTTCCTCAAGTTTATTCTCATTTTCCATAATTTTTTTTTCTTTTGTCCAACTTCATTATTTTCCATTAATTTTTCTTCTATATCACTTATTCCTTCCTCTGTTTCTTCCATCCTTTTGTTCATGACATCCACACATTTCTAATCTCAGTTATTGCATTTTTCATTTCTGACTGACTTTTTTTAAGATGGGAGAGGGGGGAAAAGGAAAGGGAGAGAGAGAATCATAAGCAGGTTCCATGCCCAGCACAGAACCCAATTCAGGGCTCAGTATCATGACCCTGTGATAATGCCCTGAGCCGAAATCAAGAGTTGGATGCTTCACTGACTGAGTCACCCAGGCATCCCTCTGACTCTTTTTAACTACTTTATCTCTGTGATAAGGGTCTCCTTGAAGTCTTCCATTCTTTTCTCAAGTCCAGTGAGTATCCCTATGATTGTTGCTTCAAATTCTCCATCAGATATATTATGTATATGTTTTTCATTTAGATCTCTAGCCATGGTCTTATCCTGCTCTTTCATTTTTGATGAATTCCTCTGTGTTGGCATTTTGTCTAAGTCTCTGCCTTCTTCTCTGTGTTAGGAAAGTCCATTATAGCTCCTGCTCTTAAAGTACCGACCATATGAATGTGAGGTCATGTAATACCTGGGCCTTGGCACTTCAGGGAGTGTGTGCTGCCTGCACTCTGATGTGATTTGGCTGTTCTATTCTTCAGGGCAGTTGTCTGCAGAGGCTCTCATTGCCTGCAGTTGGCAGTGTTTTGTCCTTGGCCAGAATGTGGTGAGTTAACTAAGTGTGATCTGGTCTGCTTATGAAATAAGACCTGGTGGTACTTCCACTAGAACTGGAGATTTGCAAAACTCTGGTCAGGCACTGTGGTGTGGGCAGGGTTTATTTTATTTTTTTTAATTTTCTGTCTTGAATTTTTTTTTAATCACGTTCAGTTTGCCACTATATACTACATCATTGGTTTTTGATGTAGTATTCAATGACTCATTAGTTCTGTATAACACCCAGTGCTCATCACAACATGTGCCCTCCTTAATACCCATCACCCCGTTACCCTTCTCCCAACCCCCCTCCATTCTGTAACCCTCAGTTTGTTTCCCCGTGTTCATAGGCTCTCATGGTTCGTCTCCCTCTCTGATTTCTCCCCCTTCAGTTTTCCCTCCCTTGCCCTATGATCCTTCGGGCTATTGCTTATGTTCCACATATGAGTGAAACCATATGATAATTGTCTGTCTCTGCTTGATTTACTTCACTTAGCATAATACCCTCCAATTTCATCCATGTCAATGCAAATGGTGGGTATTCATCCTTTCTGATGGCTAAGTAATATTCCTTTGTATATATGAAACACATCTGCTTTATCCATTCATCTGTTGAAGGCATCTAGGCTCCTTCCACAGTTTAGCTATTGTGCACATTGTGGCCATGAACATTGAGGTGCATGTGCCCCTTCTTTTCACTACACCTATATTTTGGGGGTAAATACCTAGTCGTGCAATTGCTGGGTCATAGGGTAGCTCTATTTTTAACATCTTGAGGAACCTCCATACTGTTTTCCAGAGTGGTTGTACCAGCTTGCATTCTCACCAAAGTGTCTCCACATCCTTGCCAACATTTGTTTTTTCCTGTTTTGTTAATTTTTGCCGTTCTAATTGGTGTAAGGTGGTATCTCAATGTGGTTTTGATTTGTATTTCCATGATGGCTAGTGCTGTTGAGCATTTATTCACATGTCTGTTAGCCATTTATATGTCTTCTTTGGAGAGGTGTCTGTTCATGTCTTCTGCCCATTTTTTGACTGGGTTATAAGTTTTTGGAGTGTTAGGTCTGAGAAGTTCTTTATAGATTTTGAATATCAGCCCTTTATCTGTAATGTCATTTGCAAATATCTTCTCCCATTCTGTGTGCTGCTTCTTAGTTTTGTTAACTGTTTCCTTTGCTATGCAGAAGCTTTTTATCTTGATGAAGTCCCAAAAGTTCATTTTTGCTTTTGTTTCCCTTGCCTTTGGAGACATGTCTTAAAAGAAGTTACTGTGGCCAATGTCGAAGAAGTTACTACTTATGTTCTACTCTAGGATTTTGATGGATTCTTGTCTCACATTGAGGTCTTTCATTCATTTTGAATTTGAAGATCCCACAGCAAATATCATTCTCAATGCAGAAAAGCTGAGAGTTTTTCCCCTAAGGTCAGGAACACAACAAAGATGCTTACTCTCACCACTATTGTTCAACATAGTGCTAGAAGTCCTAGCCTCAACACTCAGACAAAAAAAAATAAATAAATAAAAGGCATCCAAATTGGCAAAGAAGAAATCAAACTCTCCCTCTTCACAGATGACAGGATACTTTTTGTGGAAAACCCAGAAATTCCACCCCCAAATTACTAGAACTCATACAACAATTCAGCAATCTGCCAGGATACAAAATCAATGCACAGAAATCAGTTGCTTTCTTATACACTAACAATGTAACTGTGGGAAGAGAAATTAAGGAATTGATTTCATTCATAATACTCACAAAAAACATAAGATACCTAGGAATAAACCTAACCAAAGAGGTAAAGGATCTATACTCTAGAAACTACAGAGCACTTATGAGAGAAATTGAGGAAGACACAAAATGATGGAAAAATATTCCATGCTCAGGGACTGGAAGAATAAACATTGTTAAAATGTCTATCCTGCCCAGAGCAATTTACACTTTCAATGCCATCCCTATTAAAATACCACTGGCATTTTTCAAAGAGCTGGAACAAACAATCGTAAAATTTGTATGGAACCAGAAAATACTCCAAATCTCCAAGGGAATGATGACAAAATATGAATGATGAAAAAGAAAAACAAAGCTGGGGGTATCATGTTGCCTAACTTCAAGCTAAATTACAAAGCCATGATCACCGAGACAGCATGGTATTGGCACAAAAACAGACACATAGGCCAATGGAACAGAATAGAGACTCCAGAAGTGGACCCTCAACTCTATGGTCAACTAATGTGTGACAAATCAGGAAAAAATATCCAATGGTAAAAAGACAGTCTCTTCAACAAATGGTGCTAGGAAAATTGGACAGCTACACATAGAAGAATGAAACTGGACCATTCCTTTACACCATACACAAAGATAAACTCAAAATGGGCAGAGGTTTCTCCTGGTCTTCTTACAAGGGACCTGCCACATTGGGACTGAGCCAAACTGGACTGAGAATGCCTGGACAGGCACAGCACAGGCGTGTGGGACCTGATGTCAGCTGGTAGCCATGTTGGCACTGTGCTGTTTACTGAAGGTGGTTTTGTGTTTTTGCTGAGAGATGGGTGAAAGAAATGGTGTCAGCAAGCTCATTTGTCTCTGGAGAGGGGTCTCTGTGCTTCCTGCTCTCAGGGAAGCACTCCAAGAAGAGCAAATAATCTTTCTTCTGGGCATCGCAGTTGTTTTTCAGACTGTTGTTTTCATGTTGTCTGCCTCTGGGTTGTTCGCCTGCCTTCTTCCAGGAGCAGCACATTGCCCTCTTATGTCTATCCTTGCCAAAACTGTTGACTTTTAAAACTCAAAACTTTAGGGATGTCATGTGGGCAAGGGCCTTTGATGGTCTTCTGAGGGAGGATCTGGCTGTGCTGAGACTGAGGGAGGTTCAATTGAGAAGACAGTCACACCAGAGGGTGGGACAGAAGCAAGCAGGCTAGGCAGCCAGTGTCAAGGTTGAGCTACGCTTGACAGGTAGATCTGCATTTATGCTGAGGGGCAGGGAGTGGAAAAGGTGCCTGCTGTCTCCTTTGTCCCCAGAAGAGCATCTCCATGAATGGTATCTCTCATGGACATGCTCTAAGAAGAGGAAATCATCTCTCCCCTGTGTTCTCCAGTCATTCCTCATATCATGCCATCTGTCCTCTTGTTGTTTGCCTGCCTTCTCTCTAGGAGTAGGGCAGCACTCTCAGAGCTCTATCACAGACAAGCCTGCTAACCTTTAAAACTCCAGTCTTCAAACTCCATTGGTTGAAAAATACACAAAAATTAGCCCCTCTTATTGTTCCAGCCAATGGGTTCGGAGAAGTGTTCTCCTTGTGCATTCCACTGCTCTTTTCTCTCACCTTACTCCATGACCAGGGCTCCACTTCCTGCAGCCCCTGAGATCCGTTTCTCCCCCAAACCACGATCCACCATTCCTATCTTCCTTGATGTGGCTTCTTCTCTCCCTTTAGTTTTGGAGTTTGTTCTCTCAGTCCTTAGGTTGATTTCTTGGGTAATCAGAATGATTTGATAGTTGTGATTGAAGGATGAGACAAGCCAGAGTCTTCCTACTATGGCTCCATCTTAATTCCCCCTTGGCACTCATTTTATTTTATTTTATTTTATTTTATTTTATTTTATTTTTATTTTTATTTTTATTTTTATTTATTTATTTGACAGAGAGAGACACAGTGAGAGAGGGAACACAAGCAGGGGGAGTGGGAGAGGGAGAAGCAGGCCTCCCACGGAGCAGGGAGCCCGATGCGGGGACCGATCCCAGGACCCTGGGATCATGACCTGAGCCGAAGGCAGACGCTTAATGACTGAGCCACCCAGACGCCCCGACACTCATTTTGGACCTAGATACGTGAAGATTGAAAGTGGCAGGGTAGAGAAACATTTATCATGCAAATGTACGTCAAAAGAAAGCTGGAGTACCAATATTTATATCAGACAAACTAAACATTTTGTTCTTGTATTTTTTATCTTGCCTTGGTATCAGGGTAATACTGGCCTCATAGAATGATTTTGATTGTGGTTCTTCCATATCATTTTTTGTAGTATTTTGATAAAGATTGTCATTAATTATTATTTTTTAAATGTTTGGTAGACTTCACCAATGAAACCATGTGGTCTTGGGCTTTTCCATGCTGGAAGATTTTTGTTTCCAAATTACACTTTCTTTCTTGTTATTAGTCTAATATTTCTTACTTCATGGATTCAAGATTCATGATTCAGTCTTGGTCACTTGTGTGTTTCTAGCAATTATCTGTTTTTTCCCCTATGTTATCTGATTTGTTAGTATATAATTGTTTATAGTAATCTGTTATCACACTATGTATTTCTGTGGTATCTGTTGTGTTGTTTTCTCTTCCAGGTAAGCTATTTAGTTTTGTTTGTTTTCTGACTGGTTGTTCTATCCATCATTGTAAGTGGAGTATTAGAGTACTATTATTATTTTATTGCTGCCAATTTCTGCCTTCACATCTGTCAATATTTGCTTTATGTGTTTAGGCTGTTTGATTTCCTGTGTTTGTACGTTCATAATTGTTACAACTTCATGTTGAATTGACTCTTTTATCATTATATAATGACTTTTATCTCAAGAGGTAGTTTGTCTATTTAGTCTATTTTAATCTATTTTGTCTAATATAAGTATAGAAAATTCTGCTTTCTATGCCATTTGCATAGAATATTTTTTTCCTCCCTTCACTTTCAGCCTCTTTGTCTCTTTAATTCTAAAGCGAGATACTTGTAGGACTTCTGGGGAAGATGGTGGTGTACAAGGATCCCAGGCTCACCTTGTTAAACGTATACACCTAGATAACACACATATAATTATCAATAACCCAGAAAATGATCCAAGGACTGGCAGAAGAGACTCTCCGGAGCTAATG
Organism: Callorhinus ursinus; assembly: GCF_003265705.2. Taxonomy (NCBI): domain Eukaryota; kingdom Metazoa; phylum Chordata; class Mammalia; order Carnivora; family Otariidae; genus Callorhinus; species Callorhinus ursinus. The sequence continues at coordinate 66,706 of NW_027397243.1, read as the reverse complement.
TAGAGAAAAGGTTACATCAAAAGGGATAAGAAGGGCAGAGACATGGCCAGGAACCAAATTAACCTGTGGGACTATATGCAGGAGTGAGGGATGCCACTGGCAGACAGAGGAGAGGAACAGACCCCACCCCAGGCACCCCAGGCATGAAGGACTGACCCTGGGAAGGTGAATCTCTATAATAACATTTGTCTTTAAAACCAGAGGGGCTTAATTTGTGTGACTTTATAATCTGTAGGGCTTAACGCCTGGAAATTTAAAAGTCAGCAGGCTTAGTTCTGGGAAAGCTGGAGGTCCATAGGAAACTGAGTTCACACCTTTAAAGAGACAGCACTACAAACAGACTGACCGATACAGCAAAGAAACAGCAGTTTGAAAAACATCTGGGGGTATACAAGAGGGAGATTTGTTTATTAATCTCAGAGATGTGTTGGAGGGGCAGAAATCTTTGGGAGACTTCATATAACTAAAACATGAATGAGAAAGGAGTAAAAATGTAGTGTTTTTAGAATGTGTTCAAACTTAAGTAACCATCATATTAACAGACATCTATATGCATAAGATGATATATAAATTTAATGGTAACTACAAAGTAAAAACATGTAATAGATATGCAAATAGATAAGACAAAGGATTCTAAGTATATTGCTAATGAAAACCAATCAGTCCTGAGACAAAAGAGTAAAAGAAGAAAGAAACAGAGAAGAGCAACATAAACAACCATAAAACAAGAAATTAAATGGAAATAAGTACATACATATCAATAATTATTTGAATGTAAATGGACTAAACATTCCAATCAAAAGACAGAGTAGCTGAATGGATAAAAAAGCCAGACCCATGTATATGGTACTATAAGATTCATTTCAGACTTAAGATACATTCCGATTGAAAGTGAAGAAATGGAAAAGCATTTATCTTGCAATGTAAGTGAAAAGTCAGCAAGGTTAGAAAAAATCAGACAAAATAGACTTTAAAACAAAGTCTGTAACAAGAGACAAATAAGGACACTGCATAATCATAAAGGGAACAATCAAACAAGAAGATATAACAATTTTAAATATTTATGCCCCCCAAATGTGAGTCCCCAAAAATATAAAGCAGCTAATAACAAGCATAAAGAAACTAATCAATAGTAATACATTAATAGTAGAGGACATGAACACCCACTTACATCAATGGGTAAATCATCCGAAGAGAAACTCAACAAAGAAACAGTGGCTTTAAATGAGACAATGGGTGAAATGGATCTAACAGATATATTTAGAAAATTCTTTCATAAAAATAGCAGAATACACATTTGATTCAAGTATACATGGAACATTCTTCAGAACAGATCATATCGTAGCCCACAAAACAAGTCTCAGCAAATTCAAGATCAACTTCATACCATGCATCTTTTCTGATCACAACACTATGAAACTAGAAATCACCGGCAAGAGAAAATGTGGAAAGAACACAAATACATTGAGGTTAAATAACATGCCACTAAACAATAATTGGATCAACAAAGAAAGTGAAGAGGAAATAAAAAATAACATGGAGACAAATGAAAACAAAGACGAAAACATGACCATCCAAAAACTTTGGGATGTAGTAAAAGCAGTGTTAAGAGGGAAGTTTATAGCAATATAGTCCTACCTCAGGATGATAGAAAAATCTCAAATAAACAACTAACCTTATACTTAAAGAAAGAGAGTTCTTCAGAAAAAAAAAACAAGGAAGTAGAAGGAAGAAAATAATAAAGATTAGAACAGAAACAAATGAAATAGAAACTAAAAAGTGATAGAACAGATCAATGAAAGAAGAAGGTGGCTCTTTGAAAAGATCAAAAAAACTGATAAACTATTAGCCAAAGATATCAAAAATAAAAAGACACCTCACTCAAATAAACAAAATCAGAAATGAAAGAGGAGAAATAACAACTGACAGCAAAGAGATACAAATAATTATAAGACAATATTATAAAAAAATTATGTGCCAAAGGCAAGGGAAACAAGGGCAAAAATGAACTATTGGGACTTCATCAAGATAAGAAGCTTTTGCACAGCAAAAGAAACAGTCAACAAAACCAAAACCAAAAGACAACCGACAGAATGGGAGAAGATATTTGCAAATGACATATCAGATAAAGGGCTAGCATCCAAAATCTATAAAGAACTTATTAAACTCAACACCCAAAGAACAAATAATCCAATCAAGAAATGGGCAGAAGACATGAAGAGACATTTCTGTAAAGAAGACATCCAAATGGCCAATAGACACATGAAAAAGTGCTCAACATCACTTGGAATCAGGGAAATCCAAATCAAAACCTCAATGAGATACCACCTCACATCAGTCAGAATGGCTAAAATTAACAAGTCAGGAAACGACAGATGTTGGCAGGGATACAGAGAAAGGGGAACCCTCCTACACTGTTGGTGGGAATGCGAGCTGGTGCAGCCACTCTGGAAAACAGTATGGATGTCCCTCAAAAAGTTGAAAATAGAGCTACCATACGACCCAGCAATTGCACTACTGGATATTTACCCCAAAGATACAAGTGTAGGGATCTGAAAGGGTACGTGCACCCCAATGTTTATAGCAGCAATGTCCACAATAGACAAACTATGGAAAGAACCAAGATGTCCATTGACAGATGAATGGATAAAGCAGATGTGGTATACACACACACACACACACACACACACACACACACACACACACACACAGTGGAATATTATGCAGCCATCAAAAGGAATGAAATCTTGCCACTTGCGATGATGTGGATGGAACTGGAGGGTATTATGCTGAGTGAAATAAGTCAATCAGAGGAAGACATGTATCATATGACATCACTGATATGAGGAATTCTTAATCTCAGGAAACAAACTGAGGGTTGCTGGAGTGGTGGGGGGTGGGAGGGATGGGGTGGCTGGGTGATAGACTTTGGGGAGGCTATGTGCTATGGTGAGCACTGTGAATTGTGTAAGACTGTTGAATCACAGACCTGT